>NW_006788592.1:646000-702929 GCF_000442215.2 Lipotes vexillifer
ACTTACTGTTAATATGATCTTAAGTCACATTATCTTTCTGAACCTCAGTTATTTATTTGTGAAAATGGGGATAATGCCACTTTTCCATACTCTGTTACAGAGTATTTGTTAGACCAAGTAGGAAAACATTAATGCTTGGAAAGTCATAAAGCAGTGTGCAGATATAGACTCTGTTGACTTAATGCAGAGTCAGTGGGAGAAAGAACACGGGTTTTAGAGCCAGGTACACCTGTATTCAATTCTTACATTTGCCATTTACTAGCTTAGTGTAATTTTAGTTTCTTTGTATGTAAAATTTATTAACACCTACTTCATTGTTTTAAGGAAGAAATAAGATAAACTTTATAAATATCAGAGGTAAACAAGGGTACATTTTATCCCCATTTCTTAGATAAAGCAGTTGAATCTCAGAGAGTTAAAATGATTTGGCCAGAGTTATAAAGGTGATGAGTGAAATTACCAGAAAAAACTTGCTATCATATGGGTTAGGCGTTTTAGATAAATTATATCAGGTAATTTCAAAGAAAGAATTCCATATATGTTTGGAGCATAAGATAAACATTTGCCTATATACATAGTTGAGAGTCATAAAAGGATTATTTTGAAACATTCAGTTATGTTGTTCTTGTGCATTTGTTAAGCAAAAAAATTATCCAGTCGCCTTATTTTATTATCAAGTTGTACAAATTTAAAAATGTGGTCTTGGGCTTCCCTGGTGGCGCAGTGGTTGAGAGTCCGCCTGCCGATGCAGGGGACGCGGGTTCGTGCCCCGGTCGGGGAGGATCCCACATGCCGCGGAGCGGCTGGGCCAGTGAGCCATGGCCTCCGAGCCTGCGCGTCCGGAGCCTGTGCTCTGCGACGGGAGAGGCTACAACAGTGAGAGGCCCGCGTATCGGAAAACAAAAAACAAAAAACAAAAAACAAACAAACAAAAAAATGTGGTCTTATGTCAAGTTAGTGATCCAGGAGAGTGGAAAAACTAATTGGCTCCCTTTTCAATTGTAGTGCTGGGTTACTCATAAGGCCTAGATGTCACTTATTATATTTGATGGACAGTGTACATTAGAATATTTTTTTTTTTTTTTTTTTTTTTTTGCAGTACACGGGCCTCTCACTGTTGTGGCCTCTCCCGTTGCGGAGCACAGACTCCGGACGCGCAGGCTCAGCGGCCATGGCTCACGGGCCTAGCCGCTCCGCGGCATGTGGGATCTTCCCGGACCGGGGCACGATCCCGTGTCCCTTGCATCGGCAGGCGGACTCTCAAACACTGCGCCACCAGGGAAGCCCCATTAGAATTTTAAAAATGGAAGTCGATGGCTCCAATCACCTATTAACCCAGGATATATTGTGGGGTTCAGTTCTAGTTTCATAAATCCCATTTGTCTCCCACTTTTTGCTTTGTTTTACACTTGACGGGTAATAATAGATTATTTTTTTCCTATGGAAAGTTCCTTGATTGTCAGTACATCTCCAAGGGCATAATCATGATATATTAAAAAGTAATCATGTAAATTATAATTATCTCACATTTTCCAGAATATTTTTAATCATAAGGATTTTTCTTTTTAAATATTGATTGGGACTTTCCTGGCTTGGGATAAGGTAATCATATGCAAATTATTTTATTTGATATATTCTTAGTTTAAATCCAGGGCTATATAAGACTTGATATCGGGGCATAACAAGAAAGTGGTATATACTTTTGCCTGGAAAAGTTCTTTGTTTAAGTCATGCTAAACCTCTAGCAATTTTAAAACTGAGGTGAGCTATGGCAGAAGATTTTTACCCTCATAGACGCATAAAATAAGTATACAGACTGGGAGAGGAAATTATTCAATCATGAGATTAAATATGTACTCCTAACAGCCATTCCACTAATAAGACTTTAAGTGTTGTTTTAAAGTTACTGTTTAAAAAGGTGAAAAATATATGTAGCCATACCTTTTGTGCTGACAGTGATAGAAGTGCAAGGTTAAGTTATACTACAAAATTTATGTTAAGAAGCAGTGCTTGTACCATTATTTTTGACCACATTTACATCTTATATTTTACATCCCTCCTCTTCTCAATTTTGATCAGAAGATTTCCTCCATATTATTCTTTGAATAGTAGGCTAACTTTTCTGAGGACATGATCAGAGGACAGGACTCAGCATGGTAGCTTATAGTCAAAAAAAAAAAAAAATCAAAGCATAATTGTGCCTTGTCTCTGACCACTCTCCCTGAAATAAGTTATAACATTCAGGGCAGGGAAATGTTCAAATCCATTACAGGAATTTCCTTTGTGCAATGTACACATGAACTTTTAAAAAGTTATATGTTTAAATATTTTTAACAGTCTGACTTATTGTGTATGTTATTTGTCGCAGTATTCAGTATTATTGGAATAATTGTTTTTATTTTCATCATACGAGTGAGGCTTATTCAGAGAGCACATTAAACTAAGAGTGTAACTTTGAGAGGATGTGCTAAGTGTCTTGACTTCCAAACCAACTACAATCAACTACCTTATTTACATTTACGTTTCTTTATGGTCCAGGTCTAGTTTCTTGCCAAACTGCCAGCTGTTTTTTTTTTTTTTTTTTTTTCCTAAGTGGGCCAGCATTGTTTTCTTAAGTGTGGCCAAATAAAATAGCTAAGAAATAGATTCAGATCCAATTAACTTCATTGTGTATCTTCAATGATCTAAGCATTTAAACACATGTCCTCCCATACCTTGTATCCTGTTATCCTGGCAAATATTTTACTACCAAAAGTGTTTTGGTTTAGATGAGAAATTATATGTCACCTTACCAATTAGGCAGGTATTGGGGTATCTTCTTCTAGACCTTCTTTTTCTTTTTAAACTCTGGAGAAATCTAAAAACCTGGAATTTTAAATGACTTTTCCAAAGCTATGTAGCTACTTGGTGGCAAGGCTATAATTTATCCCAGGTGTTTTGACTTAAGCCCTGGGCTTTTTCAGGTCTGATTTGTTAATTAAATATTTGTTCTATGACCACTGTTAGGTATAATCTCTCTCTCTCTCTCTCTCTCTCTCTCTCTCTCTCTCTCTCTGTCTCTCTGTATTCTTGAATATTTTTATGTTTAATATAAAGCATTTAGAGAACTTGAGATAAAGTGAGCCACACCAATTGTAAGCTGTCTCCAAATTATGAGAAATTGTTGGAAATATCATTTTTAGTCAGGTGCTTGAAAGCAGTAAAAAGCTACTAGCACAACACTGTGGCTAAATTTAACTTATGTAGGGAAAATGCAAATTTGCCTTGAATTGTGGCCAGCCTGACAAAGATTATCATTTTGCTGTTACTCTGACAAATTCTATTGGACTGATCACTCATAATTGACCCAGACCTCATGTACAACAAATTGAACTCTAGGCAAAAAAAAAAAAAAGTAATTTGTTTTTCTATTTGCTGTCAGCTCTGAAAAGCATTATGTGTGTCTAGAAATAAGGTAGCTGGCAAGAATAAATTTTGCTCATGCTAAGTGGTAATTTTCTTTTTCTGTGTTGGCTAGTTTTTTCTAGATATGACATTTGGTTCAGGAGGACACACAAGAGCCATTCTACAGAAGGAGTCAGATATTACTCTGTATGCCTTAGACAGAGACCCAACAGCTTATGCAATAGCTGAACAGCTTTCAGAATTGTACCCGTAAGTAATACACTTGTATAGTTATTTAATTTTGTTGCTAAGTTTTATGGAGCTTAGTTTACCATCTTGGAATTTGTTCTCCCTTGTATGATACTATACGTCACTCCACTAAGTATTTCCTCCCTTTTTATCCAAAAAGAATTGATGTAAATGATATTTTTAGACTCACTTAAAATAATGATGTTACCGCATTTATCCTTTGTAAGTATAAATACAAAAACTTATTTTGGGCTAAAATTTGAAAATGTGTTGAAATCCATCCATGAATAGTATTTTGACAAATAACCCATACTTTAAAAACATTTTTAAAGTACTTTATGAGTTACAGTTTCTAAGAATTTAGTGGAGTAAATAAATATGTAAAAATTCTGTAGAATTCTGTAGAATTCATGAAACAATAATGCAATTGCTTTCTTTGAAATCTTTCTGAAATTCATAAGTAAATGTAGAGCACTCTATCCATTTATCAGAATTAGTGAGCATTTACTAGAGAACTTTTAAAATATATAAAGTTATTGTCTTCATGAGTTGTAAAAGCATCTTCCTTTAGAGAAAAAATTTTGAATTAATGAGTTATGTCCATATGCTATGTTGTTTAGAAGACACCAGCCTGAAAAAGAAAAATATCTTGGAATTAAGATGGCTATCTCCAAATATGTAAAGGGCTATTTTCTGTAATGGGGAATTGTTCTACTATGTGAAGCTCCAGAGACTGACATCAACAAAATAGATGAGAATTTTAGAGGTAAAGTTTGACTTGACTATCCAACAAAGAAAAGGTCTCTTTGGTGAAGTAGCAAAAGTATGACCACAGAAAAGTTTAATCACAGACTAAAGGTAGAAAGTTGGGTTACTAATCTAGAATAGTCTTTTTCAACCTCTCTCAGGTCCCAGACTCTTTGCAAATCCATCAATGTGATTAAATATCCCAATAAAAGTATAAATAAATATACCTAGATTTTTGTTTGCAAGATCACAGTGTTTATGGAGTCCCTGGAAACCCATTTGATCCCAGGTTCTTTATTTCTAAGAAAATATGAAGATGTGATTTAGTTCCAGAGTAGTTTATTTTTATTTTTTAATCTTTCTGTCATTTTAAGCAACGTAACTTAGATGCACCTTCTTTAAGAAGGTCTTGTACTAGGGCATTCATATTTGTGAAACTTCTTAGGAGTTCACTTGATTATGACCTGAACATTTATAGAATGAGTATAGGTCTCCATTATATTTCACTATCATAGACACCCTGAATTTTCTTAGATATTGTTTCTAAAGGCAGTGATTCCCAAGGTCTCTTATTCTTTCAAACACCCTAGTTTCTTAAATGGAGCTTAAAATTATCAATTTTATCAGGCATAATTTTTTACCTAACAGGAATCTTGAGGCTCTGTATTCTCTTCAGCTTACAGATGTGGAAACTATTAGCTACACATATTAAATGGTTTGCTAAAAGGTATACATGTCTTAATAGAGATGGGATGTATTTCACCCATCACCCAATAATCTCATTTTATTAAATTATACTATCTTGTCTCAAATCTTACTAAGATATTTTTAGTTCATTGACAAAATAATTCCTTTGCCTAACCTAATAAATTAATTAAAGAACAATAAGATAAATCAAAATAAAGGAGGAAGAGGTAATTAATACAGATAAAAACTGGAATCAAAGAAACTGAAAAACAAAAAAACAAAAAAAAAGGAAAAAAGGAGAAAGAAATCCCAAGAGATCATTCTTTGCATTCTTTGAAAATAGCAAAATCCTTTTTCACACTGATTGTTAAAGGAAAAAGAGAGCGAAAATATATGCTTAAGTTTGAGAGAGAAGACCAACCAGAGACACAAGGTAAATTATAAGATGATACTACTGTAATTCTGTGGCAACATGCAAAACCTAGATAAATGAATGATGTCCTAGCAAAATATAAATTATTAAAATTGACTCAATAATTATAAAACTTTAATAGGTTATTACCATAAAAGAGATTAGAAAGGTAACTAAAGTACATAGAAAAATGCACAGTGATCAGATTTGCAGTTGTTATCTAGCTCTTATAAAGAATAGAAAAGGGACTTCCCTGATTGTGCAATGCTTAAGAATCCCCCTGCTAATGCAGGGGACATGGGTTCGATCCCTGGTCTGGGAAGATCCCACATGCCACGGAGCAACTAAACCCATGTGCCACAACTACTGAGCCTGTGCTCTAGAGCCCGCAAGCCACAACTACTGAGCTGGCATGCCACAACTACTGAAGCCCACGTGCCTAGAGCCTGTGCTCTGCTACCACACTGAAAAGCCTGCACACCGCCATGAAGAGTAGCCCCCACTTACCGCAACTAGAGAAAGCCTGCGCACAAAGCAAAGACGCAAAGAAGACCCAACGCAGCCAAAAATAAATAATAAATTTAAAAAAAAATAGGAAAGAGCGTTGCCTTTTATGGTAGTCCTGACCATGGTAAATAAAGAAAGCTCTTAAAATTCATTTTATATTGAATCCAGCATTAATACCTAATTCTGCTAGAGATAGTATAAAAGGAAAAAGAGAAAAAGTCCAACCTCACTGAAGTATATAAATGCAGAATTCAAAATGCAATACTAGCATATCTAATTCACCCTTCCTTTAGTTAAAAGGATAATAAAAGAATAATAGCTATGGCCTAATAGGGTTTAATTCAAGAATACAATGATGGCTCCATGTCAGATAGTCAATCAATGATAGGTTGATAAGCATCACAATGATCAGCCAGCTGTTCTTATTAAAATCTCTAAGTTAAATGGAAATATAAGTCAACTACTTAAATGTAAAATATCCTATTAACCAAGGACAAACAGCAGTTATTTTCTCAAAAGGTGAAATACTATAACAATCTAGTCAAAAATCAGGTTGTATATATGGATTAACTTCTATATATATTTTAATCAGTGTTTTTGGAAGGTCTGGCAGATGTAATTAAAAAACTAAAGAAAGGTTAAAATAGTCTTTTTTTTATAATGATTTGACTGAATAGTTAAAAACCCAAAAGGACTTGTAAAATTAATAAGATGATACAAAATGGTTAGATAAAAATTTAAAAATCTACTCAAGTAGTAAATACCTAGAAAGGGAAGTGGGAAAAAAATATTCCATTCTTAAAAGCACCTAAAACTTTATAAAATAGTTATAAATTTATCAAGAAAGACACATTTTCAAATAAAAATAAACCTATATAATTCTATTGAAGGACGTAAAAGATCTGAAAAAAAGAGAAAGCATATGTGTTTGGGGGTAAAACAAATTACTATTATAAAAGAAGGCCAGTTCTCCCCAAATTCATATATGTATTTATTGTAATTCCAGGAAGTATATTAATTGATTTCACCTTAACTGATGTGTGTTTTTTTTAAACTTAGGTAATATAATGTTGAGTAGATATGGGGGGAAGAGTGACAAGGTCTTTTGGGAAAAAGAAAAAATTGAGAGGAAACTTGCCTTACCAGATGTCAGATCACACTATAAAGTCACTGTAGTGAAATCAATATTATACTGGCATAAGAATAGGCAAGTAGGTTAGTGGAGCAGAGAATCCAGATACAGATTCTACTACATAAAAGAATTTAATAGAAGATAAAGGTGTTTTAATTCATTGAGATAATAGTGCATTATTAAATAAATGGTGTTGGTACAATGCGTATCAAACTTGAAGAAAATAAAATGGACCCCTATTTTAAATCAGATTCAAAAGTAACTTCCAGATAGAGTAAAAATGTATGAAAAAAATTAAAAATAAAAGTCCTATTAGAAAACAGGAGATTATATATACAATCTAAAGGTAAGAAACTTAGTTGAGACTCAAAATCATAAATCTATAAAAATAAATAATAGAAATATCTACTTATATAAAAATTTAAAAAATATATGGCAAAGATCATATGGTAAAATTTCCAAACAGTTAACTTAGAGAAGATATATTAGTAATATGGAGGATAGGAAAAGGAATGATATTACATAAGAGGAAAAATATATTTTTTCTAAGTTCTCAACTGGGATCCCTGTAACAAAAGGCAGATTAATAAGAGAAAAGCATATAAATTTATTTAGGTTTTACATGACTCATGAGACTTCATGAGGAAATGAAGACCCAAAGATAACAGTAAAACTGGAGCATTTTTATATTAGATTTGATGAAGTGGAAAGTTACAGAAAAATATGATAGGACAAAGAGTATGAGCTAAGGATAGTAATGTGGGCAAAATTTAGCAAGTCCCATTTATTTAGATTCCTCTCGTCCCTTCATTTTCAGAGATAAGGAAGCTTTTTTTGGGTTTAGGCAGGCATCTCTCACATGAAGAGCTTATGACCTACATGTGCCATTTCTCAAATTCCTTCAGTTTAAAAATATTCACTATGCCAAGTTGCCATATTTTGAGGTAGCTTTTCCTGAACCCCATCAATATTTATCATATAGGAAGAGTTCTCTCAAACTTGATAAGACAACAAATTCCAATTTGAAAAGTGGGTAAAGGATAGAAGGGTCAATAATAGAAGATCAATGTGTGAAAAGACGCTCCACATAAGTAGCAGTGAGGGGGAAAATGAAATTAAAATAATAATGGTGTAATACTTTTGACTTACCAAACTGGGAAGACGTAACAATTTTGAAAGTGAGCACATGGGGGAAATGATACTTATTTTTCATGGATATCTTTTAATGTTAAAAAAATTGTATATGCTTTGTTTGTATATACAATCATGGAGAACTTGAGAAAGAAGGAATTAATGGTGGGGGAAAGTATGGAGAAAGGGAAACCAATGGTTAAAAGAAACAAACCTAGGGCTTCCCTGGTGGCGCAGTGCTTGAGAGTCTGCCTGCCGATGTGCGGGACGCGGGTTCGTGCCCCGGTCTGGGGGGGGTCCCACGTGCCGCGGAGCTGCTGGGCCCGTGAACCATGTCCACTGGGCCTGCGCATCCGGAGCCTGTGCTCCACAGTGGGAAAGGCCGCAGCGGTGAGAGGCCCGCGTACTGCAAAAAAAAAAAAAAAAAGAAACCTAGAGATTATATGACGCATCTCCGCATATGTATGTAAATCAGAAAAAGCCAAGTAATGCTATATATTATTTATAAATATCTACATGTATAGTTATAGTATAAAAATATACATGACAAAGATAAACACAAATTTGGGCTACGGATTATTTCTGGGCATAATGGATGGATGGTTTGTTGGAAGGATTGACAAATTAGATAAATTGATTATCTTCTTAAAAATACATATGTAGGGCTTCCTTGGTGGCGCAGTGGTTGAGAGTCCTCCTGCTGATGCAGGGGACATGGGTTCGTGTCCCGGTCCGGGAAGATCCCACATGCCGCGGAGCGGCTAGGCCTGTGAGCCATGGCCGCGGAGCCTGCGCGTCCGGAGCCTGTGCTCTGCAATGGGAGAGGCCACAACAGTGAGAGGCCCGCGTACCGCAAAAAAAAAAAAAAAGAAAAATACATATGTAATCCTGTAATTGATATCTAGGATTACATATGTATTCTTAAGAAGATCATCAATAACATTGTTCATTATTTGTCTTTGTTTTTTATTTTAAAACTGTTTTTCATTGCATAGTAAAGTTGAACACGTGATTCAGTAATAAAAAATACATATGTAATTACAACTTGCAATAAAGTGTGCAAAAAGTAAACATTTTGTCATTTCAACGTTTACATCTTTTGAGAAAATATAGTAATTTCTTTCATTTATTTATTTATTTTGTTGTTGTCAAAGAGTAGCCTATGCTTCTCCTGAAAAATCCCATGTTCTTCACTCTGTCAAAACTAAGTCAAAAATAGAAACTAACATTTTCACAGAAAACTAAGCAATTCATGGGAAAGCTGAATTTTAGGCTAACCCATTTTAGCTCTTTCAGAAAAGATGACATGTCAGGTCACCTGTTGTTTGAAAACTGAAACTTTTCCCTATTGCCTCTGAAGACTGTACAAGAGGAAACACATTAAAATTGGAGCAGTGGGGTGTTGGCTGACTTTTACCACAGTGGAAGATGGATATTGGAAGACAATTTTTTTTAACAATTTTTTGTTTTCTGAATTTAGGGATAATATGTGCTCCATACACTGAGTTTAGAGAATATAGACATGTATAAAGAAAATATGAAAATTATAACTGATTCAATCATTTGACTGTAGGTAAAGCAGATTATAAAAATATAATAAGCTGTTACTTTCAATAGTTTATAAAAGTAGATATTCTCATTGGGGTAAACTTATACAGAAAAGTATATAGAAAAAAATGAAACTCACTTATCATTCCACCACCTTAATCAGCAGTAATGATTTTGTGTATTTCATTCCATCTTTTTTTTTTAACATCTTTATTGGAGTCTAATTGCTCTACAATGGTGTGTTAGTTTCTGCTTTATAACAACGTGAATCAGCCCATTACATATACATATATCCCCATACCTCCTTCCTCTTGCGTCTCCCTCCCACCCTCCCTATCCCACGCCTCTAGGTGGTCACAAAGCAACGAGCTGATCTCCCTGTGCTATGTGGCTTCTTCCCACTAGCTATCTACTTTACATTTGGTAGCGTGTATATGTCCATGACACTCTCTCACTTTGTCCCAACTTACCCTTCTTCCTCCCTGTGTCCTCAAGTCCATTCTCTACATCTGCATGTTTATTCCTGTCCTACCCCTAGGTACTTCAGAACCAATTTTTTTTTTTTTTTTTTAGATTCCATATATATGTGTTAGCATATGGTATTTGTTTTTCTCTTTCTGACTTACTTCACTCTGTATGACAGTCTCCACATCACTACAAATAACTCAATTTCGTTTCTTTTTATGGCTAATATTCCATTGTATATATGTGCCACATCTTCCTTATCCATTCATCTGTTCATGGACACTTAGGTTGCTTCCATGTCCTGGCTATTGTAAATAGCACTGCAATGACCATTGTGGTACATGACCTTTTTGAATTATGGTTTTCTCAGGGTATATGCCCAGTAGTGGGATTGCTGGGTCCTATGGTAGTTCTATTTTTAGTTTTTTAAGGAACCTCCATCTGTTCTCTATAGTGGCTGTATCAATTTACATTCCCACCAACAGTGCAAGAGGTTTCCCCATTCCATGTTTTTAATTGCCAATATTTCGTTATATTTTATGTACTGTTTCTTGTTTGAACTTTTTGGATATTTTTACTTTTTTATACTTCTAAGATGTTGGAATATCTTGGCCAAGTTTGAAAACCATTTTGATCAATTGTATTAAATACATAGCTAATTTAGAAAGAACTGATGTCTTGATATATTTTTTATTGATGATGATATATTTTTCCATTGATTACAGTATTTATGTTTCTGACTAATATTTTTTCTTAATTAAAATGATAAAGTACAGAAAAGTGCTGAGAAGAAAATTTAAATTATTCATAGTCCACCACCACCAAAATTAATAGTTTGGTAAACTTCTTCCTGATCTTTTTGGTTATATATATATGTGTATACACACACACACACACACATATATATATATATGTATACATTCATACATATACACATATATAGTTTACAAAATTTGAAATCTATTTTTACATTATCAGCACATTCTTATTTCATTAAATTACCTTAAAGAATAGTTTTACTGGTTGCAGAATATTTCCTTTATGTAATTATAACTTAATTTATTAGAATTCTAATTCTAATATAGTCTTATCCTTATCCATATTACTGCTGTTTTAAGTCTTTCTATGCTGTGTTTTTTTAGATGTACTTCCTATAAACAAATACCAGATATATTTCCTTTGTGTAAACAAGTTGTAAAGGGTAATTAAATCAGGATATGCTTACTCTTTCTGTGTCATCTTGTTTTATATTTTCTATTTTTGTGTTTTATTGAAATTATCTTTGGCATTTTAATTTTCTGTTGTCCAATATCCACGCATACATATTTGGTTTTGCCTTTTCTCTAGCAATTTTGATGACATTAAAAATTTTTTTTTAATTTACTACTGGCTGATGTTAATATTTTTTAAGATTAAAAGTACTTAAATATTTTTTACTGTTAAGTATGCAGAAAGAAATATTTTTTGATTAACCGTCCCATGTAAAGTGAGAACTTATTTCCTGAATTTTTATTTCCCTCTCTTTTCCCACTTCTTGGCTTTTAAAATATGATTTTGGCTTTTAGACATTAATATGTACTATTATGATAATTATTAGTTAACATTTGCATTGTTTGGCAGTAATATCTAAAGTAATCATACTTAAAATGATTTAATTCATTTCAATGCACCCCACTAGCCTTTTTATAACACTGTAAGTCCCCTTTCAAGTTCTTTATGTAGACTCATTTCTCTACCAATTGATTACATCTTAGTTTTTTTATAAATATGCAAACGGGAAATATCTATGCCTTTGTCTACCCAACACTGTGTTTCTAATGCTTTCTTACATGGGCAACAGTTGATTTAGGATGGCACTTTGGGAATTGTATAGATATTACTCTTTTTCTCTGACATGTAGTATTGTGGAGAAGTCTGAGGTCAACCCAGTTTATTTTTTCATTTCCTAGGTAATCTGTTTCTCACTCCTTCCTCCCACTATTAGGCTGGATGCTTACTAGATATATTTCTTTGAATATTTTTGACATTCATTAATTTCACTAAGAAATATTACTAATTAATCTCTTTTTATCAATTTCCCATGTACTCGGTGAGTAATTTTGGCCTATGGATCAGGTCTTTTCTCTACAAAGGAGTTTTTGTGTTAGTTACCCTCTACTCTTTTTTCGTTTTTTTTAACCTGTGAGCACTTATGATTTGTTGGTTGGAGTGTTATCTGTCCCACATGTCTTTTATTTCCTTTCTTAGTGTTTTCTGCTACTTTTACTTTGCCTCAGTATTATAGGAAATCTCTTCAGACTTATTCCATGCGTTACAGATTTGGTTTTCTACAGTGTTGATTATGTTTTTGTGTGTGTGTGTGTGTGTGGTACGTGGGCCTCTCACTGTTGTGGCCTCTCCCGTTGCGGAGCACAGCCTCCGGACATGCAGGCTCGGCGGCCATTTCTCACGGGCCCAGCCGCTCCATGGCATGTGGGATCTTCCCGGACCGGGTCACGAACCCATGTCCTCTGCATTGGCAGGCAGACTCTCAACAACTGCGCCACCAGGGAAGCCCTAGCATATTCTTTTAGTGAGTCATGAAATCATTTTTTGGGGGTCTTGATCAGCATTTTATGGAATGGAATGGAATAGAATAGGAAATATGTTACATAATGGAAGTTAAATTATCATTTCCAGTGAAATAATATATATGTACATATATACACATATATATTGTATTTTTGTTTATGGGATTGCAGTTAAACCATATTTCTGACTATGTATCTTGATCAAAAATTTTTGAAAACTACCTATCCTATATGGCTATATCCCACATATTTGTTCACACTATGTACTAAATGTTCATTGAAGGCGGAAACTTTGTCTAATGTATGTTCATATCCCTAGAACCTAGCTCTGCTTGGAATATATATGGAAGGTAACAAGTGTTTATTTATGGTTCAAACAAAACAGAAACCAGTGGTGTGAATGACAGTTATACTTTCTAGGATCCTGTTGCCTGGAAACCCCAATATGCCTAGAGAATTAGAACCCCCTGAAAACTGCATGTCTTAAACTGTACTTTGCCTGTCTTGCAATGAATGAAACAGAATATGAAATATAGATACTGACTACGAAGAAAGGACACATGGTTGGGGTGTGGAATCGAGTTTCAGAGTAAGAGATGTCTGTACTCAAAATATTTACAGTGTACACCACTGAATTGTACACTTTAAAAGGGTGAACATTATGGTAAGTGAATGGCATCTCGATTTTTAAAATTATGATTTCTTTTAGATTCAGATCTTTTACATTTAGATTTATATTAGATAAGTGATTAAAACATTTTAATCAACTCATTAAAAAAACATTTATAGTGTATGAAAATTATTTAACTTTTCTCCTGATTTGGGATTATGATAGTACCTTAGAGAAGTAATGATGAACAGGCTCAAAAATGTATCTTATCCGAGGTTTAGCAAATGAACTGCCTTTCTCAGTTTTCTAAGTCAACCCTTACTCTTCTGAATTCCTATCAGGTGTGCTGTGTAGTCTCCATTTGTCTTTAGAACCTCTCTCTGCCCTTGTCTACACCGATCCCAGGAAGATGACTTTTATGGATTTATCGACAACATTTATCTCCTGGCTTCTGCTTGGGTTCAGCAAATGGGTGACACTGGCAGGAAATCAGAGGACAGAGAATGAGGTCAGAATGTGTTTTAGCAGTGGCCACATTCCTCTTCAAAGTTCATTGTTCATAGGCCTCTCCTACTAGATGCAGCTCTGACTCTTTGGGCTTTCAGTTACCACTCTTTGCCCTTGCCCCTTCACCTCTTAGCTTCAGGGTACTTCTCACATCCCTTTTTGCCTCTCCTTAACCTAGTCATGTGTTTGTAAATAGTCTCTTTATTAAAGTTTTTTTCAATTTCCATACTTGGATGTGCTATTTTTTTTCTTGCCAGAAACTTTGCAAACTCACAAAGAACGTTCTTTGTCTCTAGCTGGATCCTTCCCCTTTGGACTCATCCAGATCTCACTTAAGACAAATATCCATCCACACTGTTGGAGAAGCAGTCTAGATTTTGGAATCAAACAGTCTTGGTTTGGAGTCTTAATTCTGCCTCTTTTAGCTGTAGGATTTTAGATGTGTGACTTAACCTTTCAGAGTTTTTATTCTCATCTGTAAAATGAGTTCCTATTCATACATATCTCATGCTGTGTTATGAGGACTAAATTATTTAATTAAATTGTTTAGCATAAAATTAATTAATACTAGCTATAGTTGCTTTGTTATAATAATTATATAAGATAATATATGATTATGCTAATTATTATCATCATAACTCTAAGTGTCTGAGAAGTTTCATTTGTGTATACCGGGATGATTGGCTTTTATTTCCTATCTTTATCTGCTTGGTTCCTTAACATGCACATATCAGAGTCAGTTTAAGATTTAAGGTGTGGAACACTGCATCCAACTTCCTTCACGTTGCAGTGTTCTGACATTTGCCTTTTATTACAGGCTCTCTCCCATTGTCAGTGTAAATACTGAAGACTACCTTTGTCAGTGTAAATACTGAAAACTACTCCACTGAACTGTATCATTGTCTTCCTCCCCCTCCCACCCAGACTTACTTTTTATAAGTTTTGATTTCGCCATCAACTCTTGGCTTCAGGCCAAAATAACTAATATTTTTTGAATGTCGTCAACCAATCAGAAAATGTTTCCTATGTGTCTCCCATTCTTTGGCTTTCTCCTTCTGTGTTCATATGTTGCTGGCTTCCCAGAAGCTACTTTTTCCTCATTAAAGAAGGTTGAAGTTTTTCCATATTTAATTTTTAGCCCTTCTTGTTCTGAAACCTGAAAATTCTGGAAGGCTGACTCTTGAGTTGTCTTCATTTTCTGTAGATTTAAGTTCTTCTTATTTATTATTTAGCTTATTACTGACATAAGTAGACAGAGTCTGCAAATGTTTATTTCAGATAAACTTTGGTTTTTGCTTTCTGACTATACAAACTATAGACTTATGTAGACCTGTATAATAATTAACACCTCTACACCCATTCCCAAGTAGTGTTATAGATTTATTTCTTCAGTAGAATATTTAATTTAAAGTTTATAAAACTGATTCATGGAAGTCAACATGTATATTGAAATGCAAATGGTGTTTCATATTATCATAACTATGAGAAAATGAATTACCTCTTCACAAACTTAAGATAATCCATTTTTATTGCCTACGTCATTTGAACATAACCATATGGTACCAGGATAAGAATAGCAGCTTGTTCAGCACAAGAATGACTATACCTAGAAAGCCTTCATTTTATTTTATCTTGTGTAAGCAATACATATTTAGAGACATATTTTATTACATATGAGAAATTTTTAGTAAAATCCTTTATGCTTAGGCTTCTGAGTTATTAAAAGAATGAAAACAATAGTTGTATTTTCTCTAACATACTAAACTAATTAAATCAAAATACATTTGCTATAATTACACATATAATCCTCCTGTTCTTTACACCCCCACTTTTGCCTGATATTTAAAGTAAAACTGAAACAAACAGCTGCTGGATTGGATTATCTACTTTAGTATTTTATTCTTGTTTCCTAAGAGAATACAATCTAAATTTAATGCACAGTTCAACATTCGTTTTAGAGCCTGCTGTATATAGGGAAATAGGCTGGGGATGGGGAATGCTCAGAAGCCCAAGATAAGGGCTCTGTGTCTCTGTACCACAAGAGACAGCTCAATCTAATAGATAGGTAAACCACTAACGAGATCAGGTAGATAAATCTCCTAGAAGGGAAAATATCAAATGTATTCTAAACCCAAATTTAAATTATTTTTAGAATATCTGTTCTTATTTTCACTGTAAGTATTGTTTGTTACTCATTTAGTTCATTTCAAGAAACTATTTTGGGGCAGATATTAAACTGCATTCTGAGATATAGCTGGGTAAAAAGAGCAATATAATCTCTTTCTACTTTACCAGAAATTATAGATATTAAACAGGTATTTACAATACAGAGTAATGAGTGTCAGGACTCTTAGATATTGTAGAAATAAGCTTCTATAACATAGAAGAACTATGTTATTTAAATAAAATACCATTACTATAAATATTTATGAGAAGCAAGGATACCCATTATATAGGACATATTATGGACATTTCATAGGACAAGTAAAATATTTGTAATAATAAGATATCACTGATCAAGTTAAATGAGCTGTTCAAGCAATACTTCTATACAGCAGGCTTTATTCCATGGTAAAATTCTTATAGTTTTTCAATAATGAAACATAGCTTTCCAGATAAAGTTAAACTTTTTGTCTTACCACAGGAGGCCATTAAGGATTTGGCCTCTGTCCTTTCTCTAGATTTATTACCTATGACTCCACCCCAGTCTCCTCATACCCTCCATGAAATATTAAACTACTTTTACATAATAAACTCATCATGTTTTGTCCTACTACTCTCTATGTCTACATGCTGTTCATCTAACTGGAGCATTATTTACCCCGCTAAGTGCCATGTTCTTTAGGAAGTCATCAGTGACTCTCCCAGTTTGATTTAGTATCCTTCTTCTCTTCCCCCATCACACCCTGTGCAATCTTTATCCAAGCCCTTAACACACTATTCTGTTGGTTTACTTCCATATACTGTATGCTCCTTCAAGCATGACTGTGTCTTACCTGACTTTGTTTCTTTAAAATTCTGTAGTAGATACGGATTAAGGTCATATGGATGAATGTATAAATGAATGGATGATAATTTTCCATTTTCTGCATCAAATGTGTAGAAGAAGAAATTCGACGCAATTTTCTGAGTTTATCTCGCTTTCCATTTTCACAATGTAAATAGAACCCTTTTAAATCTCCAAACCACTGTTTGAAATAATGTTGTTAGTCTAGATTTAGGTTCCAGAGAGAATTAACGGGCTAACTGCAGACTCAACTCTTCACTAAATACAGAACTTCTCACAGAAATATTAGGAGATAAACTCTGATTAGATATAGTATACCTTCCAATGAACTCAGAGCCCTTATTACCAACTTTTACTGTACAAAAACCAGTTATCATCTATTTCTACTTGAGGGTCCTGCACACCAAAGGAACCTATATGGGAATATACATATTCCCATTATGAAAAGATCTTTAGATACTATATGTTATAAGAAACTTTATTCCATTCTCTACTAATGCTAGTCTGTTTTCCTTTTACTGAAACTGAAAAATTCAGATTTAAAATGTCAAACTCCTATAAATAAAAATAATCATATATTTTAAAGAAACAAAAGCTAATTATATGACATTAAATTATCATGTAATAATTAAAGATATCAGGATACATAGAATAATTCAGAAAATGCTTTTTGTATTAACGCCCTTACTTATTTTATATCTTGGAGAATTATTTTTCATATCAGCAAGTATATTAAAAGGAACATATTGTGTGCAATGTGTAGGCTCAGTGTAGAATTTTCTGCACTAAAACTTTGCAGCGATATTGGTTAATTGCTAGGTTTCAGGCACCTTTCTAACCTTCTTTTTAGTGAGTGTGAAAGGGTTTATTTGTAAGAGATATCGCTACTGACAGAATTTTATCTTTTTCTCCTGGAATCTCAACAGCAATTCCCATGTTAGAGGCATCCCCAGAAAGCTCGTCAAAGGATTTCCACCCACACTCTGAATATCTAACAGGGCTTGACCCATTTTTCTCCCCTTATTAAAGTAGCAGCATACGCATCATGAGGAAAAATAGAATAAGAGCTAGTCTAAGCTTGGGATTTCAAAGTTATCTACCAATATGGAAGAAATTCAAGTGGAAAACAAAATTAGTCTTTGTTTCTTATTATACCCCTAATAACAATCTAAATTTCTCACATTAAGGAACCACATCTGATATCATGAATACGGGTTTTTTTTAAGTGTTTTAAAATTTATACTTATATTATCAAATGCAATGAATGTAAATACACAAAATGGAGCACATTATAAGTGAAGAGTACTTCTTTGTACCTGATTTTATGACACAAAGTATTTTTTCATAAACCACTTTATTGAGGTATGAATGACATTTAAAAAGCTGTACATATTAAATGTATACAACTTGAATTTGGAGATAAGTATACATCCATGAAACCATCACCACAGTCTATGCCATAAACATATTCATTACCTCTAAAAGTTTATTCTCATCCTTTTTATTATTATTATTTGTGTGATAAGAATACTTAACATAAGATCTACCCTCTTAGCAACTTTAAAATATATAATACAGTATTGTTCACTGTAGAATCTATGCTGTACAGTAGATCTCTAGGATTTATGTACCTTGTATAACTGACACTTTGTACCCTTTGCCTAATACCTCCCCAATTCCTTTTCCCCACAGCACCTGGCAACCACCATTCTATTCTGTGCTTCTGACTATTTTAGATTAGGAGACAAAGTATTTTCCTTACCGGTTAAATAATGTAGAAAGTAATAATTAAAACCAGACTAAAAGTTTGAATATTAATATTAGTAGAATTCTTTAAAGGCAAGCAAAATAATTATAGAGAATAAGAAAAGGTATTTTTAAAATAATTTTGCTCATATAAACAATGACATCTGGATATTAAATTTCTATATCCATCTGAACCATAAGTTTTTCCCCCACCATGGCATCCAGATACTCATATAGATTGTGGATGATTTTGTTTTTTAACCTAAAGGTAAAAGTCTCTTTGGAAGACAAGACTACCTTCAGTTTTTTTCCTCCCATTAACTGTCTGACTTTGGGCAATTTACTTTATGTGTCAGTCACCTCATCTTCATGATCATAAGTGAGAAAATAATGTTTAATTATTTAAATAAATCTAATTGTTGTTACTATAGCAATTGCATCTTCTGTTTTTATTATTTTGGAGTCAGTGGCCCAGCTAACATTCAAGTACAAATATGTGATTGGTGTGTTCACTTCTCTGTTGTAGTTATTCCATCATCTGTCTAGATTCACTGTTTTGAACTCCTCCTTCCATTCTTTCTTGGATTTACCCAAGAAAAGCTTTCACCTGCTCTACCTTCCAACTCTACCAAAACTCCTCCTGTCACAAACACCAATGATATCCACATTATCAAATTCAATGGTGAATTCTCATTTCTTATCTTAAACTGTCAGCATCATGTGATGTAGTTGCCCCACTTCCTCCTCCTTCAAACTATTTTATTTGGATTCTTTAGTTTTTCTTCTCCCTGAGCTGTTAGCTTCTTATCAAACTCCTTTACAAGTTCCTTCTCATCTTCCTGTTATATTTGTGCTTCTCTGGGAATCATTCTACAGGCCTCTTCTCTATTTATACTCACTCACTCAGTAATCTTATTCAGTCTCAGAGCTTTAAAAACTATCTACTCATTGATGACTCTCATATTTTTATCTCTAGACATATTCATCCAGTTGCTTAGTTAACATCTCCACTTGGCTGTCTAATAGAAATCTCAAATCTAACACATCCAAACAAAGCTCTTGATCTTCCCCTTAAAACCTGCTTTTCCCTGAATCCAACCATCTGTTAAGGGCAATTGTATTTTTCTATTTGCTCAGGCAAAATAAAATAAAGTACTTTTTTAATTTAAAAAAAAGAGTATTCTGTCTTTTTCATATGCAATACAATTTTGTCTAGAAATCCCATTAGCTGTACCTTCAAAATATACACAAAATCTGGCCCCTATTTACCACCTTAGTAATACCACCCTAGGTCAAGCCACCATCATCTCTTGGATTTTTCCCTTCTAACCGGTCTCCCTCTTCTGCCATTGTAATATTTTTGTAGTCAGTTTCAGCACCAGGACAAGTTATCCTTTTCTAAAAACAAATTAGATCATGTCACTCTGCTCTGTGCCCACCTCCATTTTACTCCATTCTAGCCTGACTGGCCTCCCAGCTTCCTTCCTATTCTTTCAATATTCCAAGTGTTCTTGGTATGGTTAGAGAGATATGAGTGAAAGGATACCTGAGTGAGAAAGTAGATGATGGGTAACCCTATTAATCTGCTGATGTGTTCCAAACTTGAAAAATAATAAAAGCCAAGTGGAATTATTTAGCAAGATAACTGTCAGAAAATGAAAGATGTATTTTTAAAGAGCTTATCAGATTTCTCAAAATAGTAAAATACTCTGGAAATATTTTCTTGAAATATCATTCTAGAAACATGGTCATTTGTTCATTTGTTCAACATATATTTGTTGAATACCTACAATGTACCAGACACTTTTCTCTGTGCTTGGGCTAAATCAGTGAAAAAATCAGACAAAGAGCCCTGCCCCCATGGAAGTTAATCCTAGCAGGGCAGAACCCATAATAAATATAATAAGTAAATTGTCTATGTGAGAAACGTGATACGTGCCCTGGAAAACTACCAGAACAAAACAAAGGGGATTGAGAATGTGAGGGAACGTAGACAAAGCTAGGTGCGATTTTCTGTAGGGTAAAGAGGGTTTTGTTAAGAATGGGACATTTGAGCAAAGACTCAGAGGAGGTGAGAAATTAGCACAGGATAGACCTGAGAAAATGAGCACTGAGGCAGAGGAGCAGCCAGGGCAGGGCAAAGGCATGAGGGTTAGGCCACACATGCCCAGTGTGTTCAAGGAAAAGCAA
Source organism: Lipotes vexillifer (assembly GCF_000442215.2). Classification (NCBI taxonomy): domain Eukaryota; kingdom Metazoa; phylum Chordata; class Mammalia; order Artiodactyla; family Lipotidae; genus Lipotes; species Lipotes vexillifer. The sequence goes on from NW_006788592.1 coordinate 666,893, forward strand.
GAAAGTCCATGTGGGAAGTAGATAATGAGCAAATAAGAGTTAGTTAAGAGTGAGAGATGCTGTCAGAAAGCTAATAGGTGGGAGGGAGGGTGGTGGTGCTCAGATGACTGATCAGGCAGAGCTTTGTAGGTAGTTGAAAGAGCTTTAGCTTTTATTCTGAGTGGAATGGGAAGTCACTGCAGAATTTTGAGCCCAGGAATGAATGACATTGTCTGACATGTTTTTTTTGTTTTGTTTTGTTTTGTTTTGTTTTTGTGGTACGCGGGCCTCTCACTGCTGTGGCCTCTCCCGCTGCGGAGCAACAGGCTCCAGAAGCGCAGGCTCAGCGGCCCTAGCTCACGGGCCCAGCCACTCTGCGGCATGCGGGATCCTCCCGGACTGGGGCACGAACCCGTGTCCCCTGCATCGGCAGGCGGACTCTCAACCACTGCGCCACCAGGGAAGCCCGTCTGACATGTTTTAAAAGCATCACTCTGGCTGCTATGTTGAGAGTACTCTCAAGGGGCAAAGGACAGAAGCAAGGAAGCTAAAACAGGGGGGCTATTAAAATAATACCAATAAAACTCTGTTTAAAATTCCAATCTTCACTAGAATTGTGAGAATATCAGGACCAGGTATTTGACAGAAGAGCTATACATATGTTTGCATGTTATTAGCATGCACGTTTGTCCATTGTTCTTAAATATTCATATTAAAATTCTTGTTACTATTTTTAGATTTATTGATTTCCTCTCATGCTTTGCACCATCTCTACTCTGGAGTATGAGCAACTCAAAGACAGAAATGGTGTCTTATTCACCTCTGTGTTCTCAGTGCTCAAAATTTGTTTCTTGAATTAAATTAGAACAACTCCAACATACTGTTAATACACAAAAATTATACTAGGGAGGAAAAGAGCTAAAGGTCATTTCCAAATAGTAATCTTTAGTCAATGATAATTTAGTAAGCATCATTCTAGAGTATAAAAATGCTCATTTCTTCAAATATAAGAAAAAGGATTTCATCAGGTTATAAAGTAATATGGTAGCTTCCTTTTCTGTGTTTGTCCATTATATTACTGCTTTTCACTTTCATCGGTGTCTTTACTTTTTTGGTAGATAAAACTCCAGTTTTACCTTACTTGAACTTTCTATAACTATTTCATTTCCAAATGATAAAATAAATATTAACAACTGTCTTGAAGAATTAGGAAAAAAGGACCTCTAAAGTTGATCTGACTAGTGATTTTCAAAATGTTCTCTGTGAACTCTGGAGTTTCTTTGAGACTGCTGTAAAGGGGAGGGGTGTGCTAAGTTGGCACAGAACCAAATCTCACAGATCTAGCCCAACCTTCTGTAAGAGTTGGTTACTGGCAGACACCAAATTTCTTACATTGTTTTCTAGACATCATATTGCTTTAATAATTTTGTTAACATAGGTATCTGTTATTGAGTGCTTGTTCTTCTGAAAGGAGCAATATGGGTTAAACTTTACAGCTGAGAATGATTATATGTATTTTTATAATTTCTTTACTAATAAGAGACCTTATTGAGAAAAAAATATAATTCTGTGCCACATCGAAAGAAAAAAAACCAGTGTGAAAGTAAAAATAGTATATTTTAAAACTGGCATTCTAGAGGGATTTTTGGGTGATTTTGAAAATAAATGCCAAAGAGGAGTTCCTAAAATGTATGGAGTCTTGATGTCATCATTGGTGTAAGTAAACAGTCTCCCAGCAGGTGTGCTCCAAGTGGAGTATTCAGTTAGCTATAGAAATACTGCTGTGTTTAGAATTAGTCTCATGACTTCTTTTGGTCACACGTTTTCTCTCTTAGCAATAGAAGTTTATGCAACGTGGTATTTGGTACAGTTAAAATAGTTCAAGTGGGAAAGAATATCTAAAAACATAAACCGATGTGTTTGCTTCCCTGCATTGCTGTGGTTGAAGGCCCTTTTATCTTCCTACCTGATTTAATAAAATGATATATATCATACTCTTGACATTTCAGTTACTTTTTTTTTTTTTTTTTTGCGGTACGCGGGCCTCTCACTGTTGTGGCCTCTCCCGTTGCGGAGCACAGGCTCCGGACGCGCAGGCTCAGCGGCCATGGCTCACGGGCCCAGCTGCTCCGCGGCATGTGGGATCTTCCCGGACCAGGGCACGAACACGTGTCCCCTGCATCGGCAGGAGGACTCTCAACCACTGCGCCACCAGGGAAGACCTCAGTTACTTTTTTGAGAGGAAAACTGTTTTATTCTAGTTTCCTTCCTTTGGCCAATGTTACAGCATTCAGATGCTTAAGCAAATATATTAAAGTTTAATTCAAATTAAGAATAGCACTCTGGGGTCTCCGGGTGGGTTATGGTAGCAATATATAAAGTAAGGGGCAAATCATCAATTTTACTAACCATTGGAAACTCATCCTAACTATGTATAGCCTAACCTAGTTGAGAACATATATTTCTGAGAAGGTTGTTTCCTCATCTGTATTCCCTAGAAAAATGTTATATCCAAAGAACAAATAATAACTTTTTACTGAAACCTTGTTTTAGTTATCTATAGGTACATAACAAACCATCACAAAACAAAGCAACAATCATTTTATTATATTCATAATTTTATGGATCAGAAATTTGGGCAGGACACAATGGGGGATATATCATCTTTGCTCTGTAATGACTGAGGCCTCAGCTGATTGCTTAAATGGCTGGAAATGGCTAGGATAGCCAGTTCAAAACAAATTTTTTAAGAAGTTCAAAAGCAGGCAACTAAATAATAATATTTGATGATGTGTTCATAGATTTAAAAAAAACTATGAAGAAAAGCAAGGGAATAATTAGTGCAGAATTTAGGATCTTGGCTATATCTCATTAGGCAAGGATATCAGATTGCAGGCAGTTAAGATAATTTTCCATTTCTTTACCTGATGGCTGTATGTAAGGCTATCCATTTTATTACTGTTCTTTAATCTTAAAAGAATAGTTTCTTATAACCACTGTTATTTTCTTGTCCTAAATTTTTTATTCTGTCTGAATTTTAACATGATATCGTTTACATAAGATTCAATTTAATAATCATTTTGCATATACTGTGGGATTTAAATAGTTCTAATTTCAGCTACATAAGATTATTGGGGATGTTTTTGTTTGTTTGTTTGTTTTTTTGCAGTACGCGAGCCTCTCACTGTTGTGGCCTCTCCCATTGCGGAGCACAGGCTCTGGACACGCAGGCTCAGTAGCCATGGCTCACAGGCACAGCCGCTCCGTGGCATGTGGGATCTTCCCGGACCGGGGCACGAACCCGCGTCTCCTGCATCGGCAGGCGGACTCTCAACCACTGTGCCACCAGGGAAGCCCTGGGGATGATTTTTAATTTGTTTGTTTGCTTCTCCCTCCTCCCCCACAAACCCCTGCCATACAAATTCTTAGGTTCTAACTCCTTTTTTTGTTTGTTTGTTTTCACTGTGGCCCCAGAATCTGCATTTCTAAAAGCTCTTCCAGGTTATTTTGAGGTATGTCCAGATTTGAGAACTACTCTATCTGTCTTTCAAATCTTATACTTACTGGAAAGAGTATTTATAAGCAAGTGTCAGAAGGACTCGGGGACAAAAGGAGACTTTTTCAGTGAATTGAACACAGTAATTGAACATCTAAGAAGCCAAACAGGGAGGCTGTCTAGGGATTAGCAAGGCCAGTAGCCACTGCTAATCCTGAGCTGAAGGGACAAAGGTGAGGAGCTAGTTCTGGAGCTCAAGAGCCCAGGTCACCTAGCCAGAGCTGAAATTGTAGAAAAGAGACTGAGAGGAAGTAGATATCCTGGCTTCTCTCTTCCTCCTGCCTTCTGATCTATTGTCAATATCTTCTATTGCCTGACCCTAATAGAATCCTGGAGAGTTATAGAATCCTGCAGACTGCAGAGTTTAGCCCCCCTGAAATACAAAGCAGAGCAGGAGATAGATCTGAAGGAAAGCCGGTCTAGGACCTGAACTGATGTCCAGCTAGATGGGGGATGATATGCCTTCTTAACTGATTTGGCTTCTTATACTTTGGTCTGGAAATCAGAAATGCAGAATAGTTAAAAATTACGGATGATGGACTCACACAACGTCACTGTGCTCAAAACTCAGCTCTACCCTTACTCATTTTGGGTCTTTGGGAAAATTACTTGACCTCCATTCCTATTTCCCCATTTGTAAAATGATGAGAATAATTAACTACCTCTCCACCTCTGAAACTGTACACGAAGAAGGTTTAGTGAATTCATGTGGGTACAAAAGTATATTTTACATTTTCAAGGGAAACAGTGATACTCAACACCGGTTGTATACAGCCAAGCTATTAGTTCAAGGTAGTTCACAGTTTCAACATTACATTATACATTGTTTCTTTCAACAATGTCATATCTTTACCAAGCTTGATTTTTAGTGGTTGTTTTGGTTAAAAAAACAAGTAAGATATGAAAATCAATATGAAACAATAAGGGTGGTAGTGTTCAACCTGATGCCAAGATTTGAAAAGTTATACATTGTCTAACAGGCATATATATATATACCTTTAGTAATTGTGATTAAGAATAAAATAAAAATAGTATTTCTTCTTTTAATTAATGCATATTTCAAGTGGCTCTAAATTTTAAGACATAAATACTTATTAAGTTGCTTGGCCCTAGCTACTTAATATGGAACTGTTAGATATTTATTTTGTTCTGGAGATGTTGTGAAAAAATTACTGAGGCACTAAGGGTGCAGTGAGCCAAGCAAGTTTGGTAACCTCTTACCTACCTCATAGCATTGTTAAAAAGATTAACTGAGCTAATAAATGTCAAATGATTTAAAAAATGCCTAGCAAGTAATAAGTACTGTGTGTCACATATTATAGGCCAAAAGACATGAGCAATAGAATTACAACTCTAGCCATTGTTACTACTATTACCATTAAAACCAGTGAAAACTGACCTGAGGCTTATATGGTATCGTTATGGGACACCTTTCAGGACTTCAGGCTCATGTCTCCTACTAAGATACGTTAGTGAAGCAAATGGGTGATGTCTATGAGCGAGGATGACCATCTTTGAGAACTGCACTGTCTAATGTAGTAGCCCCTAGCCACATGTGGCAGCGCATTGAGCCCTTGACATGAAGTTCCTGTGACTGAGGAAATGGGTTTTTAATTTTAATAAATTTAAATAAAAAATATTTTGATACTTGATTTAATTATTGGGAAACTCTTAAGAGTAACTCAGGCATGTGAATTTACTCTTTCAACTGTAAATTTTATGAAATCTAAATACAGATCAAGCATTTCTGATGAAATTTTGGCACTTCAATTGAGATGTGCTGGAAATGTAAAATACACATTGGATTTCAAAGACTTGATATAGCAAAATAGAATGTAAAAGATTCATTAATAATTTTTATATTGATTAAGTTATCCATGATGGACATATATAACTCTGTACGTGCCTATATATATATAACTCTGTACATGCCTATAATTTCTCAAGAGCAAAAATTATTGAAAATGGCATATGTGAATTTGAAAGTATGCATATTTTGAATTATGGTAAATACTGCCGCAATTGTTACAATTTATAATAGAGTTTTAATTTTATTTTGTGACTGGTTTTGTTAATTTCTTAAGACATTAAATTTGTTCAAGAAAAGGAACTTTTCCCAAAAAGTGTTTTTACCTAAGTACACCTTTTAATTGGTTTATGAAGTGAGTTGATTCATACTTTGATTCCATAAATATCAGTTTAGCATCTTTTGTAATTTGACCCACTAATCAAGCCTTACATAAGGCCAGAACCTGAGAACATTTTCAGATTGATTGGTAATTCAAACAGAATTTCCTAAGGGGGAGAGAAAATACTATGCTGGAAATCTGGAACTAAAAACTCATTCTCTCCTTAGTCAGTTGCTGACGTCTTCTTCCCATAATCAACTTTTAGAGGTACAGCAGGTGGCTTAGAGGTAAAGCGCGTTAACAATTAATAAGCGTTTACAAGGCTTGTTACATCATTTATTATTTTCAAGTCATTTTCTAACAAGTTACCCAGGGGGTTGAAATCAACCAGAAAAATAATGAAAGGAAAACTGCTAAGTAGCTTATTTTAACCAACAATAGCTTGTTAAAATAAATTAAAATAGGGTAACTATAATATTAATTTTTAAAAATTTTAACTTGTTCAGAATATTTTTGAATTTGACAAGATCTTCTATCAAATTGTCAGTAGTTTATATTAAGTTGAAGACAGCATGAGAGTATTTGAGAGGGAGCACCATTGGTTTATTCTACAAATTTCATAAGTTTAAAAACCTTAGGTGGTTTCTCATCTTTTAAGGATGAAATTCAAAGTCTTTTTGTCAGAGGTTGAAAGCCATTTATGAGATGGTCCCTGTCTACCACTCCATTCTTATAGCCTATTCTTTTATTCTAGCCTGCAGTTCTTCTGTTTATTATATCTATAACACCTTTCCTGCTCCTTCACCTAAGAAACTCCTACACTGCAGCAAGCCTTCCTTGGCTTCCCAAGTCCAAATAAGGTGTCTTTTTTGTGTTCCCTTAGCATCTATTTTTTATCTCTCTTATAATTATAAAGCTTTCACCTATTTGTCTCATCTACTACATTTGAATATCTGGACATAAGGATTTTTTTTTTCAATTCTCTTTGTTTAAAACAGTGGTGTAAAAAGGAACTAATAGATGTGTGACAAGGAATAAATTAGAGAATAAGGCATTCCACTTGGGAATGGATCAACTGCAGATGGTTTTAAGTTCAAAGCAGGGTACCTTTTACCCAGAGAAGCTAACTGATATTATGTAACTTTTCTAATTTTAGTTTATTTTTTATTGTAAACATAATACACACCAATGGAAGACATTTTGAAATCAAAGAAAGAAGTACAAAAATTTCACTCAGTCATCCTAATAAGCTTTGTGATACTCTTTCCTGTCAGTTGGTGTGTGTTTGTTTTTTGTTTGTTTGTTGGATGTTGGAATCTCTGACCATAATTGTGGATTTATCTTTTTTTTTTTTTCTTGCTGTTCTTTTAGTTTTTGCTTCATGTATTTTGAAGCTCTGTTACTAGGTGAATGAAAATTAGAGTATGATTAGGTACTAAGCTAAAAATTAAAAAACCCCTCTGGTACTCCACCTAATACTATAACATGTAAGTATATCATTTCTTAAATTAGGTTTTATTTTCTATAAGGGATGAGTTTATGCTTAAATCTTGGTATTTCCTTGTTGCTTTGCATTTTGTAAGAGGTTCAGTAAATGTTCATTCATTGATAAGTCCTTTCTTTACATCATTAAACAGGTAATGCTCATCATTATGCACACTATTATGTTGTATAATTTAGCTTCCTTGTCCTATTAAACAAATGATGTTATTATGTGATGTTGCACAAATTTGGTACAACACTAAAGAGATATTTTGGAACTTATTTTCCATTAAAAAAATGATGTTTCTCCTACGTCATTTGCTTCATTTGCTTCTTGCTCGTAAAAGAGGGGCAGAGGAGCCTAAGTATGTAACTTTCTGGCCAGTGTGCATGGCTGATTCAGCAAAATAAATTATTGATTCAAAGGCCAAAGTATCCTTCTCTTAGTTGGTTTTCTTGTCTAGAAATTCACCTTCAATTCTGTTTTTCACCTGCCAGAAAAAGCATCTTCTGTCTTGTTATCAGTGACCTTTGACTTGTCAGTAGCATTCAAAACATTGTTATTTCTGCATCACTAATAAAATGTATCAGGTCAACCACCTTGTCAGTTTTAGCTCTTCACTTTCCTATCCCATTTGCATTATTTGTGGTTGGAGTGTGAGAGAGGAGTTTCAGGAATTTCTGGAGATATTTTGAGAAAAGGGTGATTATTGAATCAAAATCACTATCAGATCTGGATTTTTCTTTTATCCTTTTAAACAAAGCCTTCCCTCAGTCACATCTGAAATATATCTTTTTCTTTAAGGTTCTGTGACTTTCTAGCCCCCCATTTGCTTCTCAGTAGTGCAGATCTCTCGTATTTTTACTAACTAGAGGAGTATTTGAAGTAGATTCAAAGATGGCCAAATTACCTTCGCTTTTCATACCATGCTCTCACCCCACTGTATCTACTTTTCTCAAGCCAAAGAGTGAAAGAGAATGATCATTTTTTGGCCAAGCTCTCTGTTGCTAAATTACAAACTTAATGTTTTGGCCAGAATTTTGCTTAATTCCTCACACATAACCCTCTCAGCAGTATATTTTATAATTAATAAAGCTTCTAGCTTTGAGGAGACCAAACCCCTCAACTAACTTGAAACTCATAACATTCTCCCTCAAGAAAATATTGAAGGTCAATTTTATTCTTGCTAGGTCATCAGTTTTCTTGTATAAATGAGTCATTACTCCAGGGCTCTCAGATTCCCCATGTCATTCAGAAATAATATAATGCTATAGTACACTTTCCTTGTAACAACTCACAAAGCCCTAGATGCTTCATAGATACTAGGTACCGAGTGCTGTAGGAATCAACATTAGAAATATGTCACTGACCAGTCTGAATTGTATTCAACATCCTTGTCTCTCAGTTCCATAGCTTCCTTAACTCTAATAATTTTTTTATCCCACCTCAGCCATTTACTCACATGATGGTACCCTAGATCTCTAAAATTTCCATTTCAAATATCACACTCTCTAACCATGACTTCCTGTCTTTCTAGATCCCTACTCAAATACTCCCACTGTTTTTTACCTCCTTGGTGAACTCCAGCCTCTAGTCAATGTCCAATGACTATAATTCTTTTTTACTATCCATCACCCCCTTTATGTCATTACTCATCTTTCCCCTTTCTTCCTCTGTCATATTTCCTCATATAACCCCCAAATTTCTTTAAACCCAACTTACTCCACACCTGCATCTGAACATTATTCGAGAAAAGAATATAATTGTAGTGACTGGGCTAATTTCAAATTTATTACCACAAATTCATTCAATCAGTTGATATTATTGGGCACCAACTGTGTGTGAGGCGTGCTGAAGGTGTATTAGTGAAGAAAAAATACAAAAATCCTTTCCTTCTTAGGACATACAGTCTAGTGGGAGGTAAAATATATCTTGTCAGCAAGCGCTAAGGAGAATATACAGTAGGGAAAAAGAATAGGAAGTGTTGATGATAAGAAGGGGATGGATTGCTGTTTTAGCTAACAAAGAAGGCATCACTAATTTCAAATGGACATTTGTTACTGCCAGTAAATTCCCATTCTCTAGACAACTGTTTCATACTCTGTTCTTCTTAAATCTCTAGCTCCTTTTCTCTCTTTCAGCCAATGACCTTGCCACCTACAGATAAAGAGATGAAATAAAATATGAACTGTATCATATTTCTACCATCAGTTTCACCATCTTACCTGTATCTGTACCCACCCGCTGTGCCTTCCCTTTGGTTATAATGGAGAAATACCTCTTTTAAGTAAGCCTCTACACTTAAGCACTGAATCCCAGTCTCTTCTTCTTTCTTAAGGACTTTGCTCCTGAAATTTTCCCTTTCCTGCATTATCAGTCTCTCCCTCTCCATGGAAGCATCCTCCTCAGTAAACAAACATTTTTAATATCACAATTTTAAAAAAATACAACCTTGATCCTAAATTCCTTTATGGCTTTGCTTCATTTTTCTCTTCCCTTTACGGCAAAACTCCTTGAAAGTGTTCTCCATATTCTTCCCTTCCTCCAGTTCTTCACTTCGCATTTGCTCCTTAAACCATTGCAATTGAGCCTTTGTCCTCACTTTACTGAAATAACCATTTCTCCTTTCTTGATATGTTGTTTCTAGGCTTCTTGACCTCAGAGTCACTGGTTTTCCTCACCAACTCCACTTCCTGGCCTCCTTCTCGTCTAACAGATTTCTAATTTTGGAGTGCCTCTAGCCTTTGTCTTTGGCCTTCCTTTCTATCTACATTCTTTCAGGGTTTGGTCCCATGGTTTCTAAGGCCATCTCTTCACTGAGGCCCTATAAGGGCCTTCAGCCCTACCTTTCCCCTACACTCAACTCAGGTTTAGTCCAATTAGCTGCTTGAAATTGCCACTTAACATGGCCAAACCCTAAATAAGATTTCCTCCCCACCAAAATTATCTTTTATTTCTTGTCTCAGTAAATGGCACCCGGTTGCTTGGGCCAAAAAGCCAAGAAGTCATCCGTGATTCCTCTCCCTCACTAATACCTCTTGACTACGCCAAAATATAGTCCCCAGTCTGCCACTTCTCACCATCCCAAATGCTGTAAGTTTAGTATAACTACATCACCTCTAGCCTGGCTTACTACAGAAGGCTTCTAACCTTTCTGTCTGCCTTAAGTGGGCCTTGCCTATCTATGCAACTTCACCTTTCTCTAAGCTTTTCCTTGTTCACAGTGTTCCAACCATACTGTCTTTTCTGTACTGAAGACATACTCAATTTCATTTCCATATCAGGTACTTAGCTCCTGCTATTCCTTTGCTTAGAACATTCTTCCCTATTGTGTGGCCGCCTCTTTCTCATCAGTCAAGCTAAACATTTCAGCCTTTAATGAAGACTTTTCTTTCATCTAAAGATGAGGTAGCCCCTTTCCTCATCTCCACCATCACTGTTCTCCATTTCCCCTTTTTTATGTTCTTTATAACACTTACCAGTACCTGAAATTATCCTTTTTATTTATGTATGTAAAGGCTTGTATCTTTTTCTCCATTACTGTAACTCCTTAAGGACCTGTTGTCCTTATTTACTTCTTCTCTGTTGCCTTGGGACATGATAGGTGATCAACAAGTTTTTGTTAGCTGATTGATTCCTAGAGAAGACTAAAGACACAAAAGAGCACCCCTAAACTCCCTACAGACATCTGAGGATTCCTTGACCCTTTGAAACCCTGATATTTTTATTTCCTTGCAGGAAAATTAGGATATGGTAAATCCCACCTGTCCTAGACCTATATTTTCTTTGGATCAAAGAAAATAGAACACCAGCCAAACCCAAACAAAATTATATCAGAAGCTCCCTATTTTGTATGTCATAGTTATCTAAAATACTTAAAATAGTACTTCTTTGAAGAATGTAGCTATTTTTTTTCATGAGAGCTGCCCATCTTTACCTAATCATTTAAGGGATAAATATTTCATATTACCACTTCTAACTAAGATAACTACTCCATTTTGAAGAGAGTGCATTGCCTAAAAATTTTAATATTTCTTGTAGGTCTTCTAGAGGTAGGAGTAAAAAATGTTTGACTATCATAATTAGATCTATTTATTCCATAACCTGGGCCAGTAGACCAATTTAATAATCCTGCCATTTTTCACCAGAAATGTTCTAGTTACTGGGTTTCAAGAATTGTGTCCTTGACTAAAAGCCTAGACACTATCCCTGTATCATTTTATCCATTACTTTCTAGAACCCCCAGTGAATGTAGTACTTCTCTTTGGAAATAGTAATAGGTAACAAATGAGTTTTCAGAAATTAAATACCAGACCCACAAACTAAAATCCCAAAATTATAAATCTTTCACAGCTTTCAATTGAACTTTCAAGACTTGTTACATTTGTAAATAATCAGGAACAAGTTATCTCTTACTAGATCATTTTGAAATTTGATACTCTCCTTTTCTGCCATTTTCTACCTCAGAGAATATGGCCTTAGTAGGATAGATGGACGAATGGATGGGTGGGTGAATGAGTGAGGGGATAGAGAGAGAGGTATGTAATATATGTATATACAATATATACATAAATATATAAATATAGATAAGTATAAAGGTAGCTACATTGTATATCTGTGTTTTTGTGTGTGTGCCTACACATGCATTAGGAACATGTATCAATATGGCCCTTCCTAAAGACCATCACAGATTGCTTGTTAGTCATTCAGGTGGCCACTCCCTACATTAATGGGCAAGAGTATACTTTATTTCTCCTTGCTACTTACTGACTATATTGTGTGTTAGTTGATGTTCTTAACACTTTACAGGTATTATTTAATCTTCATAACAAACTTATCACATAGGTTACTATTACTTTCTGTGTTTTTAGAGATAAATAAACTAAGACACTTAGTTAAGTAACTTGCCAAAGTCCCAGAGAGCTATTCAGTGGCAGAGCCAGAATCTAAACCAAGGTAGTCTGGATCTAAAGTTTTTACTCTTAACTACTATTCTGTTCTGCCTATCTGTTAGAAGACCACTTAACAATGACGCACGGATTTAGCGCAAATCACTAAACCAGCAGATTCATACATTTCTGTAATAAACGTCTTGACTGCCCATCATATTATAGGAATGAGCTAGTAGGTATAAAGCTTCCTATTTGAATAGCTCACAATCTATCAAGGGATGATTGACATGTAAACAACTGACTATGCAGTCACTTTAACTGTAACTATATATATGTACATATATGTATATATATGCAAACATATACATATTCACTTCACTTGAGATAGTGAAATATGGTATAATTAATTCTGCTAGGGTGAAAAAATATTGTGATTGAGTTAACAAAGGAAATGACATTTCCCAGAATAAAATGTAATAGAGATTAGAAATTTAAAAATTGGCAATTAAAGTTTCTGGATCCTACTTGGCATATTCTTTGGGGTAAATAACCTTTTATTAGGCAAATATTGGGTTATCAGATGTTATCTTTGCTGAGCCATAACAATATACCAGTCCATATCTATGTAGCGGCCCACACTTTCTCATCCAGATTAAGCACTGCAGTTTCCTTCATATTCAGGACCCTTTTCTTGCTATTCTGGCTTCTTCCAGGTCATGGAGAAGAAAGGCAGAGAGTCATCAAAATATTAGTCTTCCTAGTTTTGCATACATGAAACTTCAAAACTGCATCCACAAGGTTTATTCTTATGAATCTTGAGATTTTGATATTTTTAATGTTTCGAGTACCTCAATCTTTATGAAGGAAGCAGTTATTATTTCTACTTCCTCCCATTTTTAATCTCTTAAGACCTGACCTCCAAATGCTTTTCCTCACGGATCTCTTGGTCTGTATATCTTTTGAAATGTGGTACTCTGAACTGAACATAGTATGTGCTCTGACCACCCACCCGCCCCACCCCTGCACACACAGACATCAATAGAATACAGTGTCATAGTCTTCCCATCCTCTGGAAATAAGCCTCTTATTAGCAAGATATTAAGAGATGCTGTTTATTCATTTTATATACAGTAAAACTTATTATTGGCTTACCCACTTCTACCAAGTTAGGTGTTATAATCTAAAATGAGACCCTCTAGTTCATATTTTATTGTCATGCCTTTTATCTCTTGGCCTTCTAGATAAAATGGATGAAATGCAATGCAGTTAGTTTTTCTTTTTATTGAAGTATAGTTGATTTCCAGTGTTTTGTTAGTTTCAGGTGTACAGCAAAGTGATTCAGTTATACATATATATCTGTTCTTTTTCAGATTCTTTTCCTTTATAAGTTACTACAAAACATTGAGCACATTTCTCTGTGCTATACAGCAGGTCCCCGTTGGTTATCTATTCTATATATAGTAGTGTGTATATGCCAATGCTAAGCTCCTAATTATTCCCCTCCTTTCCCCCTTAGTAACTATAAGTTTGGTTTCTATGTCTGTGGGTCTACTTCTGTTTTTGTTTGTTTGTTTGTTTTGTTTTTTGTAATTTATTTTTATAGTGGGGTACAGCTGATTTACAATGCTGTTTTCTTTTTTTTTCTTTTTTTTTAATTGGGGTATCGTTGTTTTACAATGTTGTGTTAGTTTCTACTGTACAACAAAGTGAAGTAGAGTATATAAGTTGATTTGTATCATTTGCTTTTAGATTTTGCATATAAGCAATATCATATGATATTTGTCTTTCTCTGACTTACTTCACTTAGTATGATAATTTCTAGGCCCATCCATATTGCTGCAAATGGCATTATTTCATTCTTTTATGGCTGAATAATATTCCATTGTGTGTGTGTCTATGTGTGTGTGTGTGTGTGTGTGTGTGTGTGTGTGTGTGTGTGTGTGTGTGTGTGTGAACACCACATCTCCTTTATTCATTCTTCTGCTGGTGGACATTTAAGTTGCTTCCATGTCTTGACTATTGTAAATAATCCTGCAATGAGCAATGGGGTGCATGTATCTTTTGGGATTATGGTTTTCTTCAGATACATGCCCAGGAGTGGGATTGCAGGATCATATGGTAGCTCTATTTTTAGTTTTTTAGGGAACCTCCATACTGTTCTCCATAGCAACTGTACCAGTTTACATTCCCACCAACAGCATAGGAGGGTTCCTTTTTCTCCACATCCTCTCCAGCATTTATTATTTGTAGACTTTTTGATGATGGCCATTCTGACCAGTGTGAGGTGATACCTCATTTTAGTTTTGATTTGCATTTCTCTAATAATTAGTGATGTTGAGCATCTTTTCATACATCTTTTGACCATCTGTATGTCTTCTTTGGAGAAATATCTATTTAGATCTTCTGCCCACTTTGTGATTGGGTTTTTTTTTTTTTTTTGATATTGAACTGTATGAGCTGTTTGTATATTTTGGAGATTAATCCCTTGTCAGAAGCATCATTTGCAAATATTTTCTCCCATTCTGTAGGCTGTCTTTTTGTTTTGTTTATAGTTTCCTTTGATGTGCAAAATATTACCCAAGGCAGTCTACAGATTCAGTGAAATCCCTATCAAATCGCCAATGACAGTTTTCACAGAACTAGAACAGAACTTTTAAAAATTTGTATAGAAGCACAAAAGACCTGTATGCAGAAAACTATAAGACACTGATGGAAGAAATTAAAGATGATACAAACAGATGGAGATATATACCATGTTCTTGGATTGGAAGAATCAACATTGTGAAAATGACCCTACTACCCAAAGCAATCTACAGATTCAATGCAATCCCTATCAAACTACCAATGGCATTTTTCACAGAACTAGAACAAAAAGTTTCACAATTTGTATGGAAACACAAAAGACCCCAAATAGCCAAAGCAATCTTGAGAAAGAAAAACAGAAATCAGGCTCCCTGATGTGAGACTATACTACAAAGCAACAGTAATCAAAACAGTATGGAACTGGCACAAAAATATAAATATAGATCAGTGGAACAGGGTAGAAAGTCCAGAGATAAATCCACGCACCTATGGTCACCTAATCTAGGGCAAAGCAGGCAAGAATATACAAAGGAGAAAAGACAAGTCTCTTCAATGAGTGGTGTTGGGATGACTGGACAGCTACATGTAAAAGAATGAAAAGAACACTCCCTAACACCATACACAAAAATAAACTCAAAATGGATTAAAGACCTAAATGTCAAACCAGATTCTATAAAACTCCTAGAGGAAAACATAGGCAGAACACTTTTTGACATAAATCACAGCAGTACCTTTTTGGATCCATGTCCTAGAGTTATGGAAATAAAAACAAAAATAAACAAATGGGAGCTAATTAAACTTGAAATACAGTTAGTTTTATAGTCAAGGAAAGAGCTGGATAAATTACTAAAACTAGAGCTTGGAGAAAAACAGTTAAATGTATATATATTGTTAAACTCCAGTTTTATTGACACCTGAATATATGTTTTGATTTATTTTTATAGATGGTAGGACAAGAATTTGTCTCTGAATTTTGAAACATATAATTAATCACTTGTTATTATAATTGTATTTCTTTGCATTAGAAAGGACCATCCATGTCTTTTTGTCTTTCAATCCATAGTATCTTGCCCAGTTTATGGAACTCAGTAGACATCCATTTTGTTTCATGGACTTTTCTTAAATTGATCAATCATTCAAAGGCTTAATTTTAAAAGAACTCTATTAAAGTTTATAAAAACAATAATTAAAAAAACCCTTCTCTTTATATATATATGTGTGTTAGTTGGTTGGCCTCATTTTTGACTTTCTTTTCCCTTTATGCTTTCTATCTTCTTTACACATAAATGTATGGTTATATTCTATAATATATTGTCTTTTAATGTGAACAGAACATATTATTGTCCCAGGAAGATGTTAAGTGATTTGAGGGTAAGAGTCATGTAATATGCCTTGTGTGCATCTTCCCTAGGGCTCAGAACAATGCTACACACATGGAAAATAGGTTTTTATGCTTGAATTCTCAGCTACATATAACCACGTAGAACCTTAAAGTTAGGGCTAGAAAATTTGTATAACTTTGCGTAAGTTTCATAACTGGTTGACACTTACCATTGTAACCCTCATTCAAATCTTGTGTTTAACATTGTAAGAAGGAAACTCTTTTATTTTTATTATTTTATTTTATTATTTATTATTTAATAAATATTAAATATTAATAATTATTTATTATTATTTATTATTTATTAAAATATTAATAATTATTTATTATTATTTATTATTTTTTTGGAAACTTTTAAAAATATGAAATTGTTTCTCTGCAATCAGGAGCAAGACAAGAATGTTCACTCTCATCACTTTTATTCAACATAGTATTGGAAGTTCCAGCCACAGCAATCAGACAAGAAAAAGAAATAAAAAGAATCCAAATTGAAAGGAAGAAATAAAACTATTGCTGTTTGCAAATGACTACATACAGAAAATTCTAAAGATGCCACCAAAAAACTGTTAGAATGCATCAATGAATTTGATAAAGTTGCAGAATACAAAATTAATATACAGAAATATGTCACATTTCTATACACTGACAATGAACTGTAAGAAAGAGAAATTAGGAAGGCAATCTCATTTACAATCACATCAAACAAACAAAAAAAAGAAACCTAGGAATAAATCTAACTAAGGAGGTAAAACAGTTGTACTCAGAAAACTATAAGACACTGATGGAAGAAATTGAAGACAACCCAAACAAATGGAAAGATACACCATGCTCATGGATTAAAAGAATCAATATTGTTAAAATGTCAATACTGAGCAAGGCAGTCTACAGATTCAAAGAAATCCCTATCAAAATACCAATGACACTTTTCACCAAACTGGAACAAAGAATTTTAAATTTGTGTGGAAACACAGAAGGCCCCAAATAACCAAAATAATCTTGAGAAAAAACAAAGCTGGAGGTATCATGCACCTTGATTTCAAGCTATACTACAAAGCCATAAAAATCGAAACAGTATGGTACTGGCACAAAAACAGACACATAGATCAATGGGACAGAGTAGAGAGCCCGGACGTGAATCCACACACTAATGGTCAATTAAACTATGACAGAGAAGGCAAGAATATACAATGGGAAAAAGTCAGCCTCTTCAATAAGTGGTGTTGGGAAAACTGGACAACTACATGTAAAATAATTAAACTGGACTGCTCTCTTACGCCATGTGCAAAAATAAATTCAAAATAGATTAAAGACATAAATGTTAGACCTGAAACCATCAAACTTCAAGAGAAAAACAGGCTGCACACATTTTGACATTGATCTCAGCAATAATTTTTTGCATATGTCTCCTCAGGCAAGGGTAACAAAAGGAAAAATAAACAAATGGAACTACATCAAACTAAAAAGGTTTTGTGTAGCAAAGAAAACTATCAACAAAATGAAAAGGCCACGTATTGAATGGGAGAAGATATTTGCAAAGGCTATATTCAATAAGCAGTTAATATACAAAATATACAAAGAACTCATACAACTCAACATCAAAAAAATGAACAAGCCAATTAAAAAGTAGGCAGAGAACCTGAACAGACATTTTTCCAAAGAAGACATACACATGGCCAACAGACACATGAAAAGATGCTTAACATCACGAATCATCTGGAACATGCAAATCAAAACCACAATAAGATATCACCTCACACTTGTCGGAATGGCTGTTATCCAAAAGACAGCAAGTAACAAGTGTTGGCAAGGATGAGGAGAAAAGGGAACCCTCCTGCACTGTTGGTGGGACTGTAAATTGGTGCAGCCACTATGGGAAACAGTATGAAGGTTCTTGAAAAAATTAATAATAGAACTACCATAGGATCCAGCAGTTTCACTTCTGGGTATTTATCTGAAGAAAATTAAAACACTAATTTGAAAAGTTATATGCACCCCTATGCTTTTTTGAAGCATTATTTACAGTAGCCAAGATATGGAAACAACCTAAGTGTCCATCAACAGATGGACAATGGAACATTGCTCAGCCATAAAAAGGAATGAGATCTTGCCTTTGTGACAACATGGATGAACCTAGAAGGGAATTATGCTAAGTGAAATAAGTCAGACAGAGCAAGACAAATGCTGTATGATTTCACTTATATATAGAATCTAAAAAACAAAACAAATGAGCAAACACAACAAAACAGAAACAAAGTCATAGATACAGAGAACAAACAAGTGGTTGCCAGAAGGGAGGGGGATGAGGGGGATGTGGGAATGGGAGAAATAGGTGAGGGAGATTAAGAGATACAAACTTCCAATTAAAAAATAAATGAGTCACAGGTATAAAATGTACAGTGTGGGGAATATAGTTAGTAATTATGTAACATCTTGTTATGATGACAGACATTAACTAGACTTAACGTGGTGAACATTTTGAAATGTAAAGAAACATGGAATCACTATATCGTGCCCCAAGAACTAACATAGTGTTGTAAGTCAGTTATACTTCAAAACCAAGTAAACTAACAAACTCATAGAAAAAGAGATCCGATTTGTGCTTACCAGAGGCAGGGGGTGGGGGGATGGAGAATTGGACGAAGGCAGTCAAAAGTTTCGAACTTCCAGTTATAAGATAAATATGTGCTAGGCATGTAATGTACAACATGATTAACATAATTAACATGCTGTATGTTATATGTAAAAGTTGTTAAGCGACTAAATCCTAAGAGTTCTCATCACAAGGAAAAAACATTTCTCTATTTCTTTAATTTTGTATCTATTTGAGATGATGGATATTCCCTAAACTTATTGTGGTCATCTTTCCATGATGTACGTAAGTTAAATCGTTGTGCTGTACACCTTAAACTCATACGGTCCTGTATGTCAATTATATCTCAACAAAACTGGAAGAAAAAAATGTGTTTCTTTCACCCTATTTCACTAGTATAATAATAGCTATAATATTGGTCACTTAAAGTACAAGCCTCTGTTATTGATGGTGATCAAGGCAATTGCAAAATATGGAATAAGCCAATCAGAGACTTGCGTGAAATGAATTCTGTTGTGTGATGGGAGTAAATACAAATTACCAAAGTTGGCTGATGCTATAAAAAACAGAGACAAAGCAAAATAGGTGTTTTATGGTCTATAAATGTAAATTTAGATCAAGCCCTATTTAATGAATCATAGGCAGGTATGATCCATATTCCCTTCTTACTTTCCCTGTTCCTTCCCTTTGAATTCCCTAAATTTACAAGGTATGAATTGTCCAACAAAATTAATAGCCTATGGAATGTGATGATGAAGTCTGTACCCTGCTAAGGTAGAAGCTCACTGGCACCATCGTGGAAAGGCTAGACATAAATAACTGCGAAAAGCATGAAAGACTTGCTGAGTAAATGAAAGTGTCAATCCTGTAGACCTTTTCTTTATTATCTTTTATTTGGAGTCTAGAAACACATGCACAAAGGCCCAAATATAGTATCTGATGAGCATCTTAATGAATATTATTATTGCAATTAATATATATACCATGTCAGTTATAATTTCATCAGTATTCCTTCCTCAGTATTAATGTTAGAATTCCTTGGTTTTCTTCTCTTCTCTGTGTAGATTCCCAGTCTTGGTAGATCCATCAAGTTTAATGGCTTCAAATACTATCTTCATACTGATCTTCTCTCTTGAGCTCAAGACTTGTATATCTAAATATCTTTTTGACGTCTCCATTTATATGTAAAGAGATCTCAAATTTAATGTGACTGAAGTTGAACAACTGACATTTACCTAAAACTTGCTTTACTTATAGCCTTCTTCAACCTTCTTATTGGTTTGGCCAAAATCCTTGTTGTCATCCTTGATTTATCTCTTTCTTTCTCTCCCTGTATCAGTCCATCGGATCCTATTGCCTCTAACTTCAAAACGCATTATGAATGTTTAGATGGCACCACCTCCACTGCTACCACCTCAGTCCTAATTGGATCACTCAGTAACCTCTTACCCAGCCTTCTTGTCTCCTCAATGTATCCTCAACACAGCAGCCATTAATGATCCTTTTAAAACTTAAGCCAGGTTATGCCATTCCTTTGCTCAAAACTCTGCAGTGGTAACTATTTTATAGAAAACGAAGAACTTACAGTAGCTTACAAAGCCCTACAATGTTTAGCCTCCTCATTACTTCTCTGTCCCTTTATCACTTTGCAGTGGTCACTCAGGCTTCCTTGATGTTTCTCAAAATTATCAGGCATGCCTCTGAATTAAGACTGTTGTACTAGCTATTTCCTCTGCCTGGAAAGTTCTCTCCTCTCCTTTTCCCTCCTTCAAGTCTTTGCTCAAACATCACCTTCTCAGTGACCTACCTGACCACTTTATTAAAATCACAACCCTAGCACTTCTGATCTTACTCTTCTCCACTTTATTTTGTATTTTTTGTTGTCACTTATCACCTATTAAACTATATAATTTACTTATTTTAAAAGTTTATTATGAATCCCCACCCCTATAGAATATCAACTCCATGACACAGAACTCTGTTTTGTTTGCTGATGATTTTCAGTAGCCTATAGGCAGTGCTTGGAACATTGCATGTGGGGGGCAATGTTCTAGAGACTTGGATTTGTCTGCCTAAATCTCCTTCTCTTTGCCTCTCTTATACAAAGTAAGTGAAAATAAGGGAATAGAAGAAATACATATGTATGGATGGATTTATGTGTTATTGCATGGCTAAAACACATATAAATGTCTATATATAAGAATAAAATATTTTCTATCTTAATATAGAAATAATTGAGTAATACTAGAATGTAAATATTTTCTTGCACATAAATTGCTGTCTTCATCAGTAATTTGAATATATATTGCTTGGTTTTGATAATATTTCTGTAAATACTGTTGCTGAAATAGGAATTGTAT
Source organism: Lipotes vexillifer (assembly GCF_000442215.2). Classification (NCBI taxonomy): domain Eukaryota; kingdom Metazoa; phylum Chordata; class Mammalia; order Artiodactyla; family Lipotidae; genus Lipotes; species Lipotes vexillifer. The sequence continues at coordinate 687,846 of NW_006788592.1, forward strand.
TCCCCTTTTCTACACAAATATATTCTCTATGCCATCCATAGCAAGACACTGTTATAGAAAACCATTATCATTCTGATTGTATATTCTGTTTGATGGATTCTTCAAGCCTTATAAGATCTCATTTGCACCCACTTTAAAATGAAACTGTGTTAATTGGCATCTTTTCATTATTAATTATAATACATAATTGGAACACATCTTTTGGGGTTTTCAACTTACAGTTTCAGTTCTAGTTCTAAGGTAAGGTGGTACAGTTACTCCATTTTGATTGTAAATTCCTATATTTATTTGAGCAATATCTTTTCTGAAAAATGACTGATATTCCTATATGACTAACATAATAACCCTTCTTTTTTTGCATTCTGTTGACTTACTGTTCCTTATTGCTCCATGTCCCTGGTTAGAATATTATTATTATATCCTATCAAGGGAGATTTACCAGTTCATGAATCACTTTGTCATGTAAATATTTCTGATTTGACATGTGCTAACAGTGGGTAACTCAGTTATATACCACTTTAGGAAAAGACAAAGTAAAATATAGCATTTTTTTAACCTGAAATTTAAGGAGCAGGGCATCCTAAACCACCAGATACTATTTTGGTATAATCTATCACCTTTGTTAACGTTTTATTGGATATAAATCATAACATATCAGGTTGCATAGAGACAATATGGTTCACCAGGCATTCTATTTTTATAACTTTATTTAAAACTGACATGTAACTTGCTGTACCTGAAACCCCAAGTGAGCCAGTTATTGGAGTGTAACAAAGTTTTGACGTCAGAGTAGCTATTTATTCTACTGGAAACCATTAGCAATGCATTACCCTTTGGCACTGCTGTTTTTTGCAGAAACATGGTTAAAATTTTATGACTGATTTTGACCAATTAGATTTCTTTCCCTCTTAGAACTAAAAAATTACATATAATACATAAATATATATGCATGTGTGTATATATAATATGCATATGCTTTGTATTCTTAAGATATATTATATATATTTAAATATGTTTATATATGTGTATATATATTAACATTATATATATTGAGCCTTTTAAAAGTTTCTTTTTAAAAGCCAAGCATTATTGTTTTATTTTTCTTAATTTAATGACTGATTACTATTTTATGGAAGGGGATTAGTTGTATATTATTATTGTTGTTTATTACAATGGATATGGATACTGCATAGTTCTACCATGTTTGTTGGCATTATTGCTGTTGCTCTATTTCAAGAGGATTCCTTAGCACTTGTTTACTTCCAAGAGTAGAGTCTTTAGAAGTGATGGGAGTGATACCATTTTGTACAAATGTAATATAATCAGTTACAGACAGGTTTTCCTCCTGCTTAGCTTTACTGCTTTTTTCCCAAAGGTACTAAAATACTCTGTGCATCCGTGCATGGAGTTAAAAGTCCCTTGACTTCTGAGCTAGCCAAGTGCCAGCTTACATGCTGAGCTCTGCCAGTGCATTTCAAATTGGATCTGAAGGGACCACCATTTGGAATTAAGAAGAGGAAAAAGATTTCAGTTTTTTATTTAGTGACCTAGCTGCTCTTAAAACCCTGTATGAAACATTGCCAGAATTGTGTGTATGGAATAACTCAGTTGTGTGAGTTAAGGAGATGCCTGCATTTAATCTGAGGAGAGAAAGTTATTCTCTCAAACTTCAGTGTCAGACCTCAGATTCAACAATCATTAGCACTATTAATTTTAATGTGGTATTTACTTATTAATTCTCACATTTTAAAATTGAAGTGTAGTTGATTTACAATATTATGTTAGTTTCAGGTATATAGCAAAGTGATTCAGTTATATATATATATTTGAGATTATTTTCCATTATAGATTATTACAAGATATTGAATATAGTTCCCTTTGCTATACAGTAAGTCCTTGTTGCTTATCTGTTTTATGTATATTAGTGTGTGTCAATCGCATATTGATTGTTTGTCCTGGGAAAATTCAAATGCTTATATATAAATTTAGTAGGAGAACTCCATACTGGTAACCCTTTTAGCATGTTATAATTTTTTCCAGCTACATCTTTTTCTCCTGAAACCCACCAAGACTCTTTTGAGATGCAAAATGTATAGGATGAGTTCCAACCCCAAAAGTAGTATATTTCTTACAAAGCATCATAATAGCCCAGTGGTTAAAAGTAGAAGCACTGGAAACAGAGCAAACAGGATTAGAATTTCAGCCTGTCACTACCTCTGACAGTGAGCAGATTATTTCAAAATTCTAAGTTAGTTTCCTGACCTGTATAATAGGTATAATACTGACTACCTCAAAGATTATTGTTTTTCTAAGGATTAAATGAAATAACAAACATAAAGCCCTTAACTCAATGTCTGGCACATAATAATAACAATAAATGGTAACTATCATTTGTGCTATTGGACTTAGTAACTCTTGTTGTCTCAGAGGCAGTACAGCATGGTGCTTAATAGTACAGGCTTTAGAACTAGACTGCCTAGGTTAGAATTCCAGCTCTGCTGCTTAATTGCTATGTAACCCTTCAAGATGTTTCTTAACTCTGCTGCCTCAGTTTCCTTATCTATACAGTGGGGGAATATAATACTACCTATCTCAGGTATGTTTGAAGATTATACGCTTTATACAAAGAGAATGCTCAGAACAGTGCCTGACACATAGTAAGGGTTCAATAATGTTAGCTATTGTTATACAAAAATTACTGAATATGGGCTTCCTGGTATTTGAGAGGTATTTTAAGTCCAGATCTGGCATTTTATAATGATTAAACAGGCCCAGATATAGAAATGATTTACCCAAAGACACACAGCATTTCTGAACATTTTAACATCTAGCCCAGCAGTCCTGAAAATGCCTTTCAATAAATATTTATTGTAAAACTAATTTAAACACAAATGAAATAACCTAAGTAATTGACCCCAAAATCTGAATGAATTCATTTTAGTACTTACTGCAAAAATGTATTATTTCAGAATTTATTTTTGCACTTTTTAAAGTTGAGATATGTAGTTGTTCCAGGAAACCTTGTTGTGTTGGTATGAAGCTAACCTGGTTAATTCTGATTCAAGATTGATATTTGGATAGGTCCTATTCTCAAGTGCACATAAGTTTTTCATCAGGCAGATAATTTCAGTCTGGTAATACTTGCCAGTGGTCTAGCCATCCACATGGGTGACAGAGATGCTAGATCTCTATAATTCCATTTCTTTACTGCCTCCTCCCCCTCAAGGGTGGATGCTAAAAGTAGAGCAATGAATAGACTTTTTCTCCTGGCATGCCATTCCACCTTTTCAAAAAAAAAATGTATACATAGCTCTAGAATTACTATATTAAGAAGGTGTTGAATCAGTTTCATCAGAGAGATGTGCAAACAGATGCCCTGAATCAACCTCTCAAAGCTATCTATAGTAATACTTTGACATCTTGGTCTTGGAGCTAACTGACCTAAGTTTAGTACTTAGCTTTACCACTACTAGCTGTGTGACCTTGAGCAATTCACTGGTTATCAAATATTCATCAAGTACCCATTCTGTTCCCTATTACTGTGCTAGATTACCTTATAGAGAGATGTGTAAGACAAATATTCTCTAATCTCAAGTTTCAATCATCATAAAGTAAGGAGAAAAGTGTTTACATTATATAATTTATAGAATTGTGATGAAGGTCAAAATGTGATTAAGTTAAAACATTCTGTGAATCATAAACTTGTGCACTGTTCTGAACTCTTACAATAGGGACCTTAGTATCTAATGTAGTATCTGACACATAGAAGTATTCAGAAAGTGTCTGTAGCAGACTGATTTCCTTAAAAATCTCAAAAGCATCTTATCTGTGCATAAAGAATATTATTTCAAAATTTAAACTTAATATAGAGATGATTTATTCTTTTGATTTGATTTTCTAACTGGATTCCACATATACTCAGAATTATGTCAAACATCCCTATGGAATTTCCTAAAATAAAAAGTAGTGTGGTCTTAAAGTAATTTTTATGTTTGCAGTGTTATCAGCAGGCTCTACTTTCTGCAATGTAATGTTGGGTTTGAATTAAGAGAAATTATAAAATTGATTAAATCTCTTATGGCCAACAACTGTTATTATTTTTATGCATCTAGAGCAACAGCCTCCAGATTTTAGAATAATTTAACTTTCATATACAAATCATCAATTCCAGGTTTGAACCTAATCACGCAGTCACCCTCTTGCAAAATAATGCCACTCAAGACGTACATAAACTAAATTCATGCTTTGTTTGGGAAATTATCTCCTGCCAATGTACACTTGAATATTCTTTTAAAATGAGAAATGATATACAGTAGTCACAGAAATAAAACTAAGCAACCGAAAAGTACAGAAAAACCCTTTCAGAGAGAGGTCATTGGAAAATAGTATGGCTAAAAAATTTGCTCCTGACACATATTCAGCTAATTAATTTGCATTTACAGAGGGAATGCATTTTTCTTACTCCCTCTGAACTTAAAAAAGCAATGAAAATTCACTAAAATCTCACTATCAATTTTTAGTTTTAATGATTTTTTTCAAGAGGTCAGAAAGGCCATATTTTCTTTTCCTTAAACTTAAAACCATTAGCTATTTGCCATAATCTTGTTATATTATGTAATAACCACACTGAGTTTTGAAACTAATGAGAACCACCAATAGGACAAAGGTTTTCAGGCTGTCTTTTCCTTCTCTGGATGCTTTGTTTTAATATGTGTCATTTTAATATGTTGTCAGAAGTGTTGTCAGTGAGTATTCAAGATTACAGGAAAAACATGGTATGTCTTCCTAGAGCAACAATTTGACTTGTTAAATTAAACATTGTTTTATAATTAAACATTATTTTATATTAAAGTGAATATAGATATAGAGTAGATTAAAATGTGCATTAATTTAAAAATTCAAACATCAGACTGAATTTTTAGCTAATGACTGCTCTCTTCATTTGAAAAGCACTACTGACTTCCATTATGGATTTTTCCTTCATTTTAAAATACTTGGTTGTATTTAGTGACTTTTATTTCTTTATTTAAACTGAATTTAAATTTACAGTGCCATTTTAAGTCCACCCATCAAAAGATACTAGGGTAGGAACTGGTAATTTCAGACTTACACACTAGAATTAGGACCTGTTGATGCATAAGGACAGCTTAGTGCCCTCACAGGACATCCTTGTGTCAGTGACCTCATTGCTCATCACCAGCAAGTAGAATTTCTCTCTTCTCTTTGGAAGGGGGTGACACACAACTAATATTCCCAAGCCTCAGCGTTCCTAGCAGTTGCCATCCCTTGCCTTATATAGCAATTGTTATCCTTTACCATAACAGTAAGCATTTAATTTTTCTTACTCTTTTGCTTTATGGTTGTTGTGCATACTTAGTGTATAAAAGCTATCATCAGCCTCAAGAATTTGCCATTCCTCTTGGTCTTGATAGACATACCTAAACCTATTTTCTTTTTGGCCATATCTAACCATTGCTCCTTAAAGAGAGCTATGAGAATAAGAATGCTTCAGGAAAATCCCCCAAATACAGCATGTTTGTCTTGATGTTGATTTTTTAGGATGGTAATAAAACATCCATAATTTGTAAGCATTCTCCAGATGATCATGATTTTCACCCTTAATTAGAGACCATTAGATTAAATCATCTGGTCCCTTCAGACCTGGGTTCAGGCAGTCATCCAAGCACCCGGCGTCATCAATGCCAGGCATTCAAAACTATCAATGTTTAAGTCATGAGAGATCTTCCTGAATAACTGATAGAATCAATGGGATATTTTGGCAGTGTTTATGCATGGTGATTTTTTAGAGGCTGAATTCATCAGAACTACTTAAGAACATGTAAGTTTTGGAAAATGATGCCCCCAAAAGATGGACACTTTTAATTCCAATTATCACACGAAGCTTTATAGAAAATTGGATAAGAGGATAATATGAAGGGAGTGGGGTTATCTAGCATAAGGAGTCAGAAATATTAGAAATCATAGAAGGAGCAGTTTAAACATCATTTCTCAAATACTGATAATTGTTATACAGAGAAAACCAACACTCTTACATATCTCTGTAGATATGTAAAATCTCTGTACATATGAAATAAAATGCATTTTTTCTGGGACTTTTTAAAGTGCTCCAGAAAGGAAAAAAAGGATACTCCAAAAAGGAATTTTATTTAAATAGTATTGTAGTACCAGCCTTTAAATTAAAGCACTTCAAAGTTTCCTTCCTTATTGAATGAGTTAAATTTAACCTCAACTGAATTCCCTGGCTTTGTTTAGTATGTATGAATTGTGAATTTTATTTCCTTTGTTAATAGAACATGCTAGCATTTTTTCCTTTGAGTATATTTAAGTTCTTCCATGATAATGTAGATCGCAAGATACCATGAACAAACTTCTTCCGTGATAATGTAGGTGGCAAAATATCATGAACAAAAACTTAAAATACACTATTTTAGGTTGATTGACTATGGTTATAAGGTGGTTCCATAAAACACCTCATGACTCTTACAAATGTGAAAAATAAATGCCTGAAACTTAAGCCCTTCTAATGAGTGTATTGACTTAAATTTACAAGCTACACACTGCATAACTGTTTGTCCCTCCAAGGCTGTATCAGTTTACTGTGTATCTTACATGTATTTCTTAGCAAAGTATGATGGAAAAAACATTGAGTTTTTTATTACTGAGTTCTCATCTTTGATGCCTTTAAAAAATGTTAATGCCTTTAAAATCATCACCACTTTCATCATCAAAAAAACTTTCATTGAACACTTAGAATCTTTTAGGTACTGCACATACCAAAAGCTGTATAACATGGTCTATATGACCCACAATAGGTTTAAGTTCTTGTTGCAGAGGCAGTGTGATAAAAAGATAAACAACATTACAAAGTAGCATGTACTGAGTGCCAAATGAATCATAAGTAAGCTCTACTGCAGTCTAGAGGAAGAAATTATCACCAGTCATTGGAACAGTGTAGTCTTTGATGAGAGAGAGAATGTGGGGTATGGGAGTGGGCTGGGTGATTTAAGCACAGAGGATATAGATATTTTTATGTGAGAATTACATGGAATCAAGGATTAAGTGTTTGAATATCATTAAGAGGAGTAAAGTGAGATGCCAAGAAAATTAAGCAAGGAAGCAGTTCTTGCCAAGAAAATTTTCTTATTACAATTCTTGTTCATTTTCTAATGTCTTTTATAATATAAAATTAAATAAACATCTCTATGAGGGGCCCAAGTGTAATGAAACCTTCTCTAGGCCATGTATTTGGGAAAATTGCATTTTTATTTGGTATTTCTTTTAGCAGTGGTTATCTATTTCCCGATTATATTGGCCTGAAACTGAGACCAGAAGAATTTTTCCATTTTAAAATCCTGTTGTATATTCATTTAATAAACATTTTCTAAATCCCTACTCTTTTAAGACAATTACAAAAGTTGTCTCTCCAGCCCTGACCTCTCTCCTTAGCTTCAGTATTATTGCATGTTCAAATGCTTCACAGACCTTGCCAAGTGGATATCAACCTAGTGATATCATCCCTTATATATGTGGCTGGATTTGATATGCTCATATTTTGTTAACTTTTGTTATTTTGCCAATGAGAAAGATTGGCCTTTAGTTTTGCTTTTGTGTAATGTACTTGTTTAATTTCATAGCAGGGTTATGCTGGCTTTGTGAATGGCTCTTTTTCTATTCTCTGGAGGAGTTTATATCAAATTGATGCTATTTTAACTGTTTGGAAGAATTCATGGTGAAGCCGTTTAGGCTTGTTGTCTTCTCTGTGGAATGATTTATAATTGCAGATTTAGTTTCTTAATGCTTTTAAGACTATTTATATTTTACATTTCTTCATAGGACAGTTTTACTAAGTTATGATTTTTCTGGGAATTTTTTCATTTGATCTAAATTTCAAATTTATTATCGTAAAGTTCTTGATAATGTCCTATTGTGTTTTTAATGCCTGTAAGATTTGTAGTGACATGTTCTTTTTTAACCCCTTATGTTAATAATTTGTTCATTCTCTATTCTAGATTACCCTTATAAGGGATTAATCAATTTTCTTAGTATTTTCAAAGAACAAATTTTTGTTTTTTCTTTAATTATTTCTATTGTTCTGTTTTTTTTTTTTGCTCTTGTATTTATAATTTTCTGCCTCTTTTTAGGATTTTAATTTGGTATTGTCTTTTTCATTATTATAATTATTGAAGTAGAGTTGATTTACAATATTTTGTTAGTTTCAGGTGTACAGTAGAGTGATTTGGGTTTTTGTTTTTGCTTTTGTTTTTTGCAGATTATAGTCCATTGTAGGTTATTACAAGATATTGGGTATAATTTTGCTGCACTATAGAGTAAATCCTTATTGTTTATGTATATTACTTTGTATCTGTTAATCTCATACTCCTAATTTCTCCCTCCCCTCCTCCCTCTCCTCTTTGGTAACCATAGGTTTGTTTTCCATGTCTGTAAGTCTGTTTCTGTTTTGTATATGGATTCATTTTATTATTTTTTTAGATTCCACATATAAATGATGTTATATAGTATTTGTCTTTCTCTGCCCGACTTATTTCACTAAGCATAATACCCTCTAGGTCCATCCATGTTGCTGCAAATGGCAATATTCCATTATTTTATGGCTAACATTCTATTGTATGTATGTGTGTGTGTGTGTGTGTGTGTGTATATATATGTGTATATATATATATATATATATATATATATATATATATATTGACTGCACCAATTTACATTCCCACCAACAGTGTACATGGGTTTCCTTTTCTCCACACCCTCTCCAGCATTTATTCTTTGTAAATTTTTTGATGATGGCCATTCTGGCCAGTGTGAGGTGTACTTCATTGTAGTTTTGATTTGCAATTCTCTTAATTAGTGATGTTGAACATGTTGAATTTCATGTGCCTGTTAGCCATCTGTATGTCTTCTTTGGAAATATGTCTGTTTAGATGATCTTCTGCCCATTTTTTGATTGGATTCTTTGTGTGATATTGAGTTTTATAAGCTATTTGTATATTTTGGATATTAACCTCTTGTTGGTCACATCATTTGCAAATCATTTTTTATCCTATTCCATAGATTGTTGCTGTTATCATTTAATTTATGAAACAAGAATGCATAGATCATTGATTTTCAGCATTCTTTTATGTACATTTTTCTCAATAATGATTTTAGAAGTATTCCACAAGTTTTGATGTGTTGCATTTTCATTAGGTGGTAAGTTATGTTGTACTCTTTAAGTATTGTTTAGTTTAAAATAGTTATTAATTTATTTTCTGGATTATTTAGAAGCTATTACTTAATTTCCAAACATTTGTGGACTTTCTAATAGGACTTTTCCTATTATTGATTTCTACTTAAATTCCACTGTGCTTAGAAAATATACTCTGTATGATATATATCAGCCCTTTGAAATTTGATGAAACTAGTCTGATAGCCCCAACAGATAGTCTATATTTTACAAATTCAGCGTGTCTTTAAAAATATATACATTCATGTAGTTTTGGAGTATGGAGTTTTTTGTGTCAGTTAAATCAAACTTGATAATTGTGTGTTTCAAATTTCCTGTATGTTATTCTGCTTAGTCAATATTTACTAAGAGTGATATTTTAAAATCTACCATTATGGTTATATATTTATCCATCTGCTTTTAGTTCTGTCAATTTTTGATTCATATTTTGAAGCTTTATTTTTAGGGATATAAAGATTTGTAATTTGTTTGCCATTTGGTAGATTTGACCCTTTTATCATGATAAAATACCTCTTTTTGTTTTTAGTACTGTTTCAATCTGCTGTATCTGATACCACCTTTCTTTTGTGTAGTGTTTGCATTAACATTTTTTCCATCTTCTTATTTTTGAGTTCTCTGTGTCCTAATAGTTAATTTGTCTTTTATAAGTAACATATCATTGGATTTTGAAAATCTTTTTTAAATTAGAGTATTCAGTCAGAATATTTAATATAATTACTGGTGGGGCTTCCCTGGTGGCGCAGTGGTTGAGAGTCCGCCTGCCGATGCAGGGGACACGGATTCGTGCCCTGGTCCGGGAAGTTCCCATGTGCCGCGGAGCGGCTGGGCCCGTGAGCCGTGGTCGCTGAGCCTGCGCATCCGGAGCCTGTGCTCCGCAACGGGTGAGGCCACAACAGTGAGAGGCCTGGGTACCGCAAAAAACAAAATAAAAAAAAAATAAAAAAATAAATATATATAATTACTGGTGTATTGGGGTTTGGATCTATCTACTATCTTCCTGTTAGTTTTTTATGTATCAACCTGTTCTTTGTTCCTTTTTTCTTCTTTATTGCCACCCTTTTTTGTTATTATCATTCTATCTTCTCTCTCTGTTTGCTCATATGTTATACTTTATTTTACTATACTTTTTAAGATTACCCTGGAGAACACAACATGCGTAATTGTCTTATGAAAGTCTAATATAAATTAGTACTTTAACCTCTTACTGGACAATGGAATTTCAAAGACTTTATAACATAGCCTCCAAAACTGTTATTCCAGAACAGAGGAATATTATGCCATTGAATACATTTTGAAAGGGTAACTGAAAGGTAGAAATATAATTACATTTCATCATTTCTAAAATGTGCTTTATTCAAGTCAATATATGAGTTGTGAATAAATGACTGAATCAATTTTTAGAAAGTATTTCCTGAAGGGAAAGACAATGGTCAGTAAAGATAATGCTATCAAAGATTTTGAGGAGATTATGCAGAACAAAAACAACGTCTTTTCGTTCCATCTCTACAGTGTATGGAAATATTCTTTGAGCAAGTGTATCTTTTAATAGTGTTTAAAAAGTGATCACAATTAATATGAAAATCAACATATCTTGGACCTTTTTGTAGTATGGTAAACATTAACATATCAAAAAGTGAACAGTTCTCAAACTATAACAAGAGCATGGTGAAATGGAAGGAGAAATACAGCTCAGTAGCAGCACATAAAAGAGATTGGAGAAGAATTCTTTATAGTCAGTATGGCCCTGCATTTGGCGTGCCCGGAGCAAATCCATGCTACTGGTCCCAACTTTCAGCTGGCAGCACAGTGACCAAATCATAAGAAGAATCTCTAAGGGCAGAAAAGCAGGTTGGAACAGAGGGAGAGGTAACATTTATTGAGGGCCTTCCTTTGCCTAGGCATCTTAGTAGCTGTCCTCGTGTACATTGATTAACATACTCTTCACCAAAGCTTTGTGAGTTTGGAATTGCTCTGTTGCCCACATGGTACAAATTAAGAATCTGAGTCGTAAAGGGATAAATAATTAAAAAGTTAATAATCTGATTCACTCTGATTCCAGAACTTACTGAGATACTTCTACCATACCAGGCTGCCTCAAAGGGGAAAAACTTAAATACCATGAGACACAGGGAACTGAAACTGAGGGATATTCAATAACTTGTCCAATACCATAGGGTTAATAAGTATCAGAACCAATTTTTAAACATAAGCCTTATGATGCAGTTTCCCCTTTCTGCTCTACCACTGCTGTTTAAAGAAGAAATAAACCATCTCCTCAGTGATTTATATACGTTTGTGTATATACCTTTCTATATTGTGTGCTGTTGTTCATTTTTATATTCCTGTATTCCAGTACCTGGTAGATAATCCTTATTCAGCAAATATTTGTTGAGTGCTGAATCTGCAGACCTATAGCTCTGAAGAGATGGCAAACATTGAAAACAATTAAAGCATTTTAATAAAAAATCAGAAAAACTAGGCAGATTTATGGATCATGACAAGGTTATAATGATGAAGAGTTAGAGGTCTGAAATGGCACTAAATAAATAGAAACCTAGGTATTACAGTGTAGTGGTTAAGAACATGACTCTGGAGCCAGACAGGACTGAGTTTGCATTCTAATTCCAGCGCTTACTAGCTATATGGCTTGAGTAAGTGACTTCATTCTTTGTACTTGTTTCTTCATCTGCAAAATGTGGGTTATAATGTCACCTAGCTCATAGGGTTATCATAAGGATGAAATGATTTAATAAGTATAAAGCACTTAACACAGGGTCTAGTACATAGGAAGCATTCTATAAATGTTTGCTCTTACCATTGCTCAAATATGAGCTGTGCTTTCATCCACTGCTTTGGCTCCCTCTGAATTCCTTGCTTGGGGGGTGCCTAATGAAGTGATAAAAACAGCCAAGGCCCCTGCTCTGTGCCTACAGACCAATAAAATTTAATGACTAGAAAACAGGTAGCACGCTGGGATTTCATGGATTAATGCAGATACTAACGTGAGAAAGGCTTGGATCCACTGTAATCAGACCTTCACCCCCACAAAAACAATTTGGATTTTGCTCTTCATATCTTCTTAGGGAATGTTATCACCTAGGTATGCCCTCAAATGCACACACAAAATGAATGATTAAAGTAAATGACAAAGTGAACCCTGAAACGAACTTTAAGTATCTGAATACATTCTTGGCATCTTCTTAAGAAATGTTAGTTTTCTTCTCTTCTTTACATTGTTCTGCTTGTCACTCTGGTCCATATGATCAGAGTTCTCTGCATATCCATCTGCTAGCTCAGTGTACCCTCAGATTTCGCCACAGGGTTCCTGATAATGGACTGAAGATGGCCTAGTCTGTAGCTTAGGTGACTTTACATGAGGTTGCCTTCGCGGCTCATACTGACTTGATGCCTCAGTTTTAGTGACTGAGCCAGTTCTAATAAATTATATCTCTAACTTATTCTTTCATGCCTGAATCTGTTTCCATATCCCTGTCTAAGACCTCAATTCCTTCACAGCTAAATGATTTGTTCTTTTTAGAAAGAATCTAGATCTACTTTTATAATTTGTTGAGTAATCTATCCTTAACTGCTATCATTAGACTGTATGCAGTTAGAGGAATGATGAAGTTCCATGTTTAATCCTAAATCACGTAGTAGTTACTCTTACATCACTAGCCTCAGTATGTACTAGGATCCTTTATAATAAAACAAACCCAAAACTTGTACTCCAAGTGCAGATGACTTGCCAGAGTCAAGATTAACAATACTTATCATGGTCAAAGCCTCAAAAAATGGCTTCCAGGAGCTAGGGTATTACTGGCACTCTATTGCTAAGTGCCTTATTTTTCTTGGTGGTGGGTTGTAGAATCTTCTCATGTAACATGTGCTTTGAGTCACAAGAAACACTTTACTTACATCCTGGGATCCTAGGGTAATGACAAATGATGATGACAATGATAAACATTCTGTATTTGTAGTTATGGCTAAATATCCTGGTTTGGCTCTGTTTTTGTGACCATCATGATCCTCTCTGGCGATTTCACACTTTTCTGTTACTTGCTTTATAACACTTGTAAAATACATATGCAAAAATACTAAGAACTTAAAATTTGAATAAAAGAGGAAGAAAGGAAGGAAGTAGGGAGGGAGGGAAGGAAGAGAGAGGACCTGAGGAAGGAAAGAAAAAAGAGAAGAAGAAAGAAAAACGTGGGCGTGGAATCTTCCTACCCAGGAAAATTAGCCTCAGTATAATTGCATATGTGAAATAATGCCCCAGGGTCTGAAGTTAAGGCTAAGTTTTCAACAGTTTGTTGGTATACTTTTAGATGTCTTTTTTTACTGTGAGAATAATCTAATTCTAGAAACTGATATAATAATCTAATTCTATAACTGATATAGCATCAGAAGACTCTGCCTTAAACACATGATTTACTTTGTGGTGTTGTCTCATGGTTACTTTTTTTTCCCCATATGATATTCTCATACTTGTATATGATTATGGTGAGGGTTATATTTTTGTTACTTACTCTTTGTCATGCCTAAAACTATCTGAATGTTAGTGTTAAACAGTTATGTTTGAGGGTGTCCAAGAATGCAAACATCTCCTATAAGATATTATTTTTATTTTACAATTATATTATTAGCTTTAAGCAGGATATAGCTCTAATGCTAAGGAATTAAGACTGGGCAGTAGTGATTTGTTTGAGGCTTTTGCTGCAGTGTAAAGAAGATTTCTATGGTTCAAGATAATACCCGGATCCTAAAGGGTTGTAGAAAATATGTAGGTTAGAGATTTTACTAGACCTACAATAATTAACAAAACAAAACTGCACAAGTACAGTGTGGAGGAAACAGGCTTAGCAGTGGTGTACAATGGTATTAGATAGTATAAGTCAACAGTGTGAAACAAATTCTAAAACTATTTTGATCTTGAGCTGTATTAATATAATAACTAGAACAAAAGAGGAAAGAATTAACTTTATTCTGTGCTGATCATTATTGAGTTCAGATCTAGGGACATAGGCAAACTGGGACACATTCAGAAAAGAGCATCTTGCATGGTGAAAGACTTTTTGCATAGAGAACAGCAGAAGAAACAAGAGTTGTATGACTTAGAGAAATGAACACCTGAGAAGCATGATAGCTATAATAGTTACATTTTCCATTGCAAGTAAAAAAAAAAACAACTCAAACTGGTTTTAAATAACAAAGGTAATTTATGAGCTCATATAACTCAAAAGTTCAGAGACAAGTTGGATTTTAGGTGAGGTTCAATCTAATGGCATGGTTAGTCTTTCTCTCTGCTTTGTAGAGTTTTGGCCAAATTGGCTGCTACCCTCTCCCTTCTTTGGGCCAAGATATCTGCTGGCAATGATCAGAGCTATGTGCTTTTTCATATCAAGTGAGAGTCTGAAAAACATTTTTCTTCCCATGGCTCAATGGAAGAAAAGAATTTTCTTTCCCCAAGTCCCTAGGAAATATCTCTTGTATCTTATTGGCCAGAGGTGTGACACATGCCAATCTTAGAACAAATTATAGGGGCCGTGGTGGTCATGTGTGCAAATTAGCTTAGCTAGTCAGAAATCTACCTCTTGAGCAGAGATATTATATCCATTAGGATAGAATTCTCAGGAGAAACAGAACCAGTAGGAGATATACATACATATACACACATACGTATCATATATATATGTATATATGTATATATATATATGTATGTATATATATATATACATTTTATATATATATATATATATACATATATATATATATATATATATATATATATAGAGAGAGAGAGAGAGAGAGAGAGAGAGAGATAT
>NW_006788592.1:702951-725594 GCF_000442215.2 Lipotes vexillifer
ATATATATATATATATATATATATATATATAGAGAGAGAGAGAGAGAGAGAGAGAGATTTATCTCAAGGAATTGGCTCACATTGTGGGGAATGGCAAGTCTGAAATGGTAGGGCAGGCCAGCAGACTGGAAACTATGATGGGAGATAATACTATAGTCTTGAGATTGAATTTCCTTTTCCTCTGGGGAACCTCATTTTTTGCTCTTAAGGCCTTTCATCTGATCGGATGACACACACCCACATTATGGAAGGTAATATCCTTTACTTACAGGGAACTGACTGTAATGGTAACCACATCTAAAAAAACCTTCACAGCAATACCTAGATCATTGTTTGATTAAATAACTGAGTACTTTTGCCAAGCCAAGTTGACATAAACAATCATGGATATGATCATTCTCTCCCAAGATACAAAGCTGAAATTTTGACGTCCTGTTGGAAGAAAGAGACTGGCAACTAAGAGGTAGCCAACAAGTATCATTTACAATAACTAACAATAGATATGTAACAGGCTGCCATGAGTTTTTAATTGTTTTCCATGGACTGATACCTGGGACAAAAGTTATAGAAATAGTGAGGAAACAGCCAGCAGCTTCACTAAAAAACAACTGACTAAAAAAAATTAAAAAAAACAAAAACCAATAGTGAGTTTTTATTTACTGGGAATGTTCAAACATGGGCTAAATGACTGTGAGGTAAGGCCTAAAATTTAAGCCCAGTATTATGTGTTCTTGACATTTAGGGAAAGCTGGAAGAATCTTAAATGGCCTAACTACAACTTTTCTTCCCCACTGTGCTTCCACAGAGAAGGTTCCTAGCCAAACAACACTCCTTATCAAAGGGATCAGGCATAATACCTGCTTATCCCTGAGTAGCAGGTTTGAGTTCCCTGCCAGCCTGTGGAATTATTCAAAACAAGCCAACACATCCTTTCTTGGGCATGCGGCACCCTATCCTACTGATACCATAAAATCTGCTTCTCACAGCCTGTCGGTCCACTCTGTTCCTGAGTGCAGCACCCATGTAGCCATGAATGGCATTTGGTGTCCTCCCCTGGGCTGTGAGTGGATGTGATTAATAAACTCCTGTCAATCTCATCTGTCCAGTGTCGGGTGCTGTGTGTTCACTTGACCATTTCCATAATTTTAGAATTGGAATCCCTTCCTCACCAATGGGGTGAATGAGATATGATTAAAACAACGAGTCCCCTCCCCACCCTGCCCCCCATCAGTGATGGTGAAAAGGGAAAAGATTCAAACATCAATTAAATAATTGGAACAAATAATTTGTGAGTTGCCTTCCAATCCCAAGATTCTACTATTTCTGTTTTCAATGCTAATATTAATATTCATTTTATATTTTCCAAATACAGACATAGCAATTTGTCTGTCTCTCTACTATTAGCACCCATGAGATTGTTTTGCAAACTGTTTATTTATATACCTTTCTCTCAGCTCAAAGCTCAGAAAGCCATGATTTATTAATCTGTTTATACCTCAGAATAGCATAATGCCTGACACATAGCAGATATTTAGTGAATATTTGGTGAGTGAACCTGAAAATCACTTTCACCATTGGAATTTGAGAAAAAATTACCAATGAGCTGTGAAATTCTCCTTAAACAGCATAACATATAAGTAAATATCATAGATATGAATTCCCCAACACTGTTGAAATCCACCCTCACTCCATACACCTGTAGATGGAGGGAATGAGGTCTTAGAGTGTTGCCCAATTTTTCTCTTCTCATTCCCCTTCCAAAATGCATGCCAGTTGCCCTAGGGCTTCTGAAGAACCCTGAAGGCAGCATCTCACTTTGTGTAGGAAGGAGAATTAATATAGCTGTAAGGTGATCCCAACTCCTTGCCTGTCTGTTAATTCTTAATGCTCCATTCACTTCCGAATCCCCGCTGAGAGCTAAAACATTGCTTCTGTAAGAAGGCGTTTATTTTAGGCATAGTTTCATTCTTCAAGTGTGCAGCTGCACAGCACCCCTATCCTGAATTATGTGAAGAATATGGAGAAAGGTAAAATGGTTGGCTTGAAGATGTTTGACATATAGTAGGTAATAAAACAGAAAGAAAAAAGATATTTAAATTGGTTTACTAGTTAAAAGTTAAATTTTTTTCCAGTTTTATTGAGATAATAATTGACGTATAACACTGTACAAGTTTGTGTCCAGCATAATGATTTGACTTACATATATTATGAAATGATTACAACAATGTTTAGTTAACAGCCATCATCTCATATAAACACAAAAGAGAAAGGGATTTTTTTTCCTTGTGATGAGATCTCTTAGGATTTATTCTCTTAACAACTTTCATAAATACCACACAGTAGTGTTAACTATAGTCATCGTGTTGTACATTACACCCCTAGTACTTATTTGTCTTATTTATCTGGAAGTTTGTACCTTTTGACCACCTTCATTCAATTTAGTACTTATTTGTCTTATTTATCTGGAAGTTTGTACCTTTTGACCACCTTCATTCAATTCCCCTTACCTCATCCCCCACTTCTGGTAACCACAAATCTCATCTCTTTTTTTATGAGCATGGTTTTCTCTCTCTCTCTCTCCCTCTCTCTCCCTCCCTCCCTCCCTCCCTCTCTCTCTCTCTCTCTCTCTCTCTCTCTCTCTCTCTCTCTTTCAATCTCAAGATTTCACATATAAATGAGATCATACAGTATTTGTCTTTCTCTGTCTGACTTAGCATAATGCTCTCAAGGTCCATCCATGTTGTCACAAATGGCAAGATTTTCTTCTTTTTTATGGCTGAATAATATATATACACACATCTTAAGTTCTTTATCCATTCATCCATTGACAGACACTTAGGTGGTTTTCATGTCTTGACTTGTTGTAAATAATGCTGTTATGAACATGAGTGTGCTGATATCGCTTCAACATAGTGTTTTTATTTCTTGTGGATATATTCCCAGAAGTGGAATTGCTAGATGATATGGTAGTTCTATTTTAAATGTTTTGAAAAACCTCTATACTGTTTTCCATAGTGGCTATACCAGTTTACACTCCCACCAACAGTGAACAGGTGTTTATTCTTTTGATAGAATGGCATATGTTTCTTTTCCCAGCCCAGAGATATATGAATATTTTTTTTAGGAAAAAAAAATAAAAGGACGGATCTGACCAGGAAATTTTTCTAATTCATAAACTTATATACCTTCACAAAGTATAAAATAAATTGTGTTTATTAGCAAGAATAAAATTATGTCAAACCACCTCTGGTTTTGAAATCAAAGATATAGAGTTTCCATATCTGTATGTCCTTATATAGTACAAAGCATATGGTTGGCACTTAGTAAACATATATTGGTTAAATAAGCTAATAATAGAATGTGCTCCCTTTCATTGATCCTAGACCTTAAGAAAGACTTTAATATGACATAAGTGTTTTTTCCATCTCCTGGGTTTATCCCCAGTAAACAGATCCGAGCCATCCTGGGCCAATTCAGCCAGGCAGAAGCCTTACTAATGAAAGCTGGAGTTCAACCAGGGAGTTTAGATGGAGTTCTTTTGGATATTGGGTGTTCCTCCATGCAACTTGATGCCCCTGAAAGAGGTTTTTCCCTTCGGAAGGATGGCCCCTTGGACATGAGAATGGATGGTTGCAGGTGAGTATTGATAAAGCATTTCTCCTCATAACAAGAAATCAATTTCTCAAAAACACTCTGAATTTAATTTCCTTTTAAGACCGTAGAATTCCCATCACACGCCCACACCTAACACTATCCATACATAATAAATCAGTTTTGTTTGCTACTCATTATAGACTTTAGTCTTTCTCTAGATTTGGGATTCTAAAAGAAAAATTATTGCAGTCTTTACTGAGTAGTGAAGAGGATAACTTTAATACTGATTTTCTTTTTTACAGATACAATGTGATCTTTTAGACTACTAACAATATTAATATGATACTGAAGCAATCGTTTCATTTTGGTGTAGGCCCAACTATGCCTTTTGTGAAAAGTAAAAGGAACTATATTTAATGCATATTCTTTTGAATACTGCATAAAAGGCAAGATCCTAGAGGTCAGCAATTGTGTGTTGTGTCCTGTTTCTTGTACAGTCACTTGGATTCAACCTTCTCCAGAGAAACTAAAATTTATGGTACTAAATCAGACACAGTACTATGTGTAAGACAGCTTTACACCTCCTCTTTATTCCTCACCACCTTGGAAATACATTTGTTCTCCATCATTTAAATAGGTAACATATATTAAATAACACAAAGAGGGGCACATTCTAGGAAAGTATAGGATAATTTCTTTTAAATCTAAATTAATTTTAAAAGCGTAGATTAGCACTTGTCTCTATGCACAACACTGGCCCAGGAAC
This sequence comes from Lipotes vexillifer, assembly GCF_000442215.2. Classification (NCBI taxonomy): domain Eukaryota; kingdom Metazoa; phylum Chordata; class Mammalia; order Artiodactyla; family Lipotidae; genus Lipotes; species Lipotes vexillifer. Next base: position 707,312 of record NW_006788592.1, read on the forward strand.
TGAATAGCCTGTACCTACGAAACAAAGCTTAAGCATGTTTTTCTCATTTTATGCACCCCCTCCACCAAATTATTTATCATGGCCCCTACATTTGGGAAGCTTACTTTCTAAAAGAACATTAGTCTTTCTTCTGTCTAAATTTGTAAGCTATCCTGTTACTAATCTGCAATTCTAGACCTGCACAAACATTTCTACTGAAACAAATGTATTTTCCAACATTTCTTCCAATCTGTCAGAAGGACCTTTATATGAGAAATTTAATGTCCAGTTTAAGTCAACAATTTAATATTGAGTTGACTTTGACTTTTTTTCCCCACAAACTTCTTTGTCTCATGGTAATTATTCACAGATAGCCTTTCCCCATGTTTTGATATGACCTGTTAACTTAGAGTGTGACTCATCTTGTTGGAACCTTTTTGTTCTAAGTCTTATACCTTCATTTGCACAAATTGGCATTCATGGAGTGAAGAATGTCATAAAAGAAAACAAAAATCTTTTAAAGACCAATGACTAATAGTAGAGGTCAAATATCTTCTCATGTTTGGAGATTGAGGTTGTTGTGCAGAGGTAATAAAATGTAAAGCAAATTTCTGCTGTTCCTATGTCTTACTAAGGATGCCTTCTGAAATACAATGAACAAAGTTTCTAGTTAATAGTAATAAATCCCCATATTGTTAATGTAGAGACATCATCAAACTGTAGTCTATAAATGAGGGTTCCTGAGGTTCTCCCCTAAGAACATGAAAATAAGCCCTTGAGAATTAAACTCTAAGTCAATATGTAATGGATAATAATAGTATTGAGCAAATGTATCTTGAAAAGCTGGATGGCTTCCAGGTAGATAGCATAGGCTGTAAACTAATCAGAGATGTTAACATATCTGAAGAAAGTTCATGGCATTCAGAAAGGAGGAGTTGGTTCACATGAATTCATAGACAAGGGAAAGTTGGAGATGCAAATATGTTTAATGCTAATCTAAGTGGTATTATGGGAAGAGGGAGTCCAAGCCAATAAATTTGGCCAGTCAGATCCTGGAAGCTGATATTTCCCTGTGATGAAGATGGGTGCAAGAGGCTTTCTTAACCTGTTGCCATTTAACACTGGAATCTTACAGAATAGTTAATTCTTGTACTGCCCCAAGTTCAACAATAGCTTTCAGATCATAATAAGTTCTCATATATCAGAAAGAAGTTCCCAGCTTCAAGGACTTGCAGGTCTAGCTCTTTTGTCAGTTGTATTCTTCACTAGAAAGTAATAATGAATTGCCATAAATTATGGTAATATTTATGCAATAAATTATGTTAATATTTTCTTTCTCTCCTGAGTTTAGTCATTTGTAAGTTGGTGATCTCTGGAGGACTGAAAAGATCTAAGTTTTAATTTGGAGGGGCAGATTTTGTATGTTGGCTTCTTCACTATTTGAATGCGTATTCTGAAGCCTCCTAACAGCCTATCAGTTTTCCAGAGTATTGCCCCTTTTGCCTTGTAGCCCTATGGAAACTTGCGTTGGCCAAAAAAGTTTGTTCATTTTCTTCCGTAAGATGGCTCTAGTAGCCCTTAGTTGTCTTTCACTTCATTCGAAGCTATTTTGTTAGATTGTATTGTGACAGCTGTCAAATCACCATGCATTAAAAAAAAACTTATCAAAATTGGTGAATTTTTGTGTAGCCATTTAATATTGAAGATGGAAGGGAAAAAACAACATTTTCAGCATATTATGCTTTATTATTTCAAGAAAGGTAAAAACACAACTGAAATGCAAAAAAAGATTAGTGCAGTGTGTGGTGCTGTGACTGATCAAACGTGTCAAAAGTGGTTTGTGAAGTTCTGTGGTGGAGATTGCTCGCTGGACAATGCCCCGTGGTCAGGTAGACCAGTTGAAGATGATAGCAATCAAATTGAGACATTAGTTGAGAACAGTCAATGTTATACCACGCAGGAGATAGCCGACATACTCAAAATATCCAAATCAAGCGTTGAAAATCATTTGCACCAGCTTGGTTATGTTAATCGCTTTGATGTTTGTGTTCCACATAAGTTAGCGAAAAAAAACCTTCTTGACCGTATTTCTGCATGTGATTCTCTACTGAAACTAAAGAAAACTTCCATTCTTAAAACAAATTGTGAAAGATGATGAAAAGTGGATACTGTACAACAATGTGGAATGGAAGAGATTGTGGGGCAAGTGAAATGAACCACCACCAACCACACCAAACGCTGGTTTTCATCCAAAGAAGGTGATATATGGTGGGATTGGAAGGGAGCCCTTATTATGAGCTCCTTCCAGAAAACCAAACGATTAATTCCAACAAGTATGCTCCCAATTAGACCAACTGAAAGCAGCACTTGACAAAAAGTGTCCGGAATTAGTCAACAGAAAATGCATAATCTTCCAGCAGGATAATGCAAGACCGCATGTTTCTTTGATGACCAGGCAAAAACTGTTACAGCTTGGCTGGGAAGTTCTGATTCATCTGCCGTATTCACCGGACATTGACCCTTCAGATTTCCATTTATTTCAGTCTTTACAAAATTCTCTTAAGGGAAAAAATTTCAACTCCCTGGAAGACTGTAAAATGCACCTGGAACAGTTCTTTGCTCAAAAAGATAAAAAAGTTTTGGGAGGGCTTCCCTGGTGGCGCAGTGGTTGAGAGTTCAGCTGCCGATATAGGGGAAACGGGTTCGTGCCCTGGTCCGGGAGGATCCCACATGCCGCGAAGCGGCTGGGCCCGTGAGCCATGGCTGCTGAGCCTGCGTGTCCGGAGCCTGTGCTCCGCAACGGGAGAGGCCACAGCAGTGAGAGGCCCACGTACCGCAAAAAAAAAAATAAATAAACATTTAAAAAGTTTTGGGAAGATGGAATTATGAAGAAAAATGGCAGAAGGTAGTGGAACAAAACGGTGAATATGTTCATCAAAAACATTCTTGGTGAAAATGAAAAATGTCTTTTATTTTTATTTAAAAATCGAAGGAACTTTTTGGCTAACCCAGTACACTACTATTCTATGTGAACATGAGTAAAATAATATGCCTATTTTCCACTGACCTGTATTTGAGCAAAATGCTCTTTTAATTTTACTTAAAAGTAGAAAGGTATTAAAAAAAAAAAAAACTGCTGAGTACATCCATACTAAGAATTGTCCTGGTAGAACTGTACATATATTCTATGAGTCTGAATTTACCATCACTAACAAGTTTCATTCTGATGCTTGGTGGTTTGGGCAGTTGAATTAACAGCTAGGTAAGATCTAACAGGGATTTTTCAGTTAGACCAAGAATGATGTTTGGTAAATCTAGGAATGGACAAGATCTAAAGGACAGTGACATTCACTGAGTTTCTCTGTTCCAGGCATTATACTATCTAGTTTATAATTGTGTGGACCCTTAATTCTCTCAACAATTCTGTGAGGTAAGCGTTGTTACTTACAGGTTAGAAATTGAGGCCCCAGTAGGTTCAAAAGCTTACACAATATGAGTAGCAAGGCTATGATTCTGATCGAGGTTGATCTGACTCTATAGACCAAATCTTCATCCTTAAAGCTGTTATTGAAGGAGCAAAGCCTGTTGAGATGGAAATAGGCTACCTTATAGGATATTCATTTATCTGGGAGTACCATGTCAGCCAAAAAGAAAAAAACAAAGAATCACAGGATCTAGAAAACAAGGTTACACAGACACACACACACACACACACACACACACACACACACACAAGGAGAGAGAGAGAGAGAGAGAGATGGAGGTCATGGTGAAATAGGGGACAAGCCAAGGACAACAACAAAATTATTTTCTTGGTGGTACTAGACATGTTAACAAGGTGCAATGTAGTATTTTTAAAGACGGATTCAGGTATTCCTTGACAACCCCACTCTGATTGATGGTCAGGTCTTAAAGCTACCATATCCTTGTTACTTAAAGTCATTACAGTATGGTACCAACAATCAATCCAACATATTAACTACAGGACAGAGAACTGTACTATTAGCAAGGCTATCTTTCTAATAATTAAGATCTCAGTTAGCTCATCACTTAAAATTCCATGACGCATTTCCCTAAATTAAGGTAAATTGGAATGGCCTGACAAAGTGAATGCCATTTCCTGTTACTATAATTTATTCTATTTGACCAGAGGTTGGTATTGCTTTGTCTCTTCCACTGGAAATTACCATCTAGGCCTGTTTAATATTGCTTGTTAATTACCAGATTTTACCCTATGGTGACTTTTGTCATGGGTGTATAAGCCCATATTGTTAACAATTTGAAATAATATATGTTATTACTATTAAGGTTGTTCTAGTTTTTGTGAGGGAAACTGACCAGCAGTATCTTCTTTTTTAGACTTTCTAAATTCAATTTGTACCCTCATATAAATATTTGCTTACTTTACAGTATTAGATTTAGTTAAGTTCCTGAGATCTAGGCTCATTTAAATATCAGTCAGTAAGCCTTGTATCTTCTATACTGAAAAAAAAAATAAAAATCAAGCAGTAATTTAAATTTGAACAAACTAAATCCAAAACATTATCCATTATTTTAGTTTAGGACAAATCTTTTTTTTTTTTTTTTTACATCTTTATTGCAGTAAAATTGCTGTACAATGGTGTGTTAGTTTTTGCTTTATAACAAAGTGAATCAGTTATACATATACATATGTTCCCATATCTCTTCCCTCTTGCGTCTCCCTCCCTCCCACCCTCCCTATCCCTCAACTCTAGGTGGTCACAAAGCACCGAGCTGATATCCCTGTACTATGCGGCTGCTTCCCACTAGCTATCTATTTTACATTTGGTAGTGTATATATGTCCATGCCACTCTCTTGCTTTGTCCCAGCTTACCCTTCCCCCTCCCCATATCCTCAAGTCCATTCTCTAGTAGGTCTGTGTCTTTATTCCTGTCCTACCCCTAGGTTCTTCATGACATTTTTTTTTCTTAAATTCCATATATATGTGTTAGCATATGGTATTTGTCTTTCTCTTTCTGACTTACTTCACTCTGTATGACAGACTCTAGGTCCATCCACCTCATTACAAATAGCTCAATTTCGTTTCTTTATATGGCTGAGTAATATGCCATTGTATATATGTGCCACATCTTCTTTATCCATTCATCTGATGATGGACAGTTAAGTTGTTTCCATGTCTGGGCTATTGTAAATAAAGCTGCAATGAACATTTTGGAACATGACTCTTTTTGAATTATGGTTTTCTCAGGGTATATGATCAGTAGTGGTATTGCTGGGTCATATGGTAGTTCTACTTTTAGTTTTTTAAGGAACCTCCATACTGTTCTCCATAGTGGCTGTACCAATTCACATTCCCATCAGCAGTGCAAGAGTGTTCCCTTTTCTCCACACCCTCTCCAGCATTTATTGTTTCTAGATTTTTTTGATGATGGCCATTCTGACTGGTGTGAGATGATATCTCATTGTAGTTTTGATTTGCATTTCTCTAATGATTAGTGATGTTGAGCATTCTTTCCTGTGTTTGTTGGCAGTCTGTATATCTACTTTGGAGAAATGTCTATTTAGGTCTTCTGCCCATTTTTGGATTGGGTTGTTTGTTTTTTTGTTACTGAGCTGCATAAGCTACTTACAAATTTTGGAGATTAATCCTTTGTCAGTTGCTTCACTTGTAAATATTTTCTCCCATTCTGAGGGTAGTCTTTTGGTCTTGTTTATGGTTTCCTTTGCTGTGCAAAAGCTTATAGGTTTTGTTAGGTCCCATTTGTTTATTTTTGGTTTTATTTCCATTTCTCTACGAGGTGGGTCAAAAAGGATCTTGCTGTGGTTTATGTCATAGAGTGTTCTGCCTATGTTTTCCTCGAAGAGTTTGATAGTTTCTGGCCTTACGTTTAGGTCTTTAATCCATTTTGAGCTTATTTTTGTGTATGGTGTTAGGGAGTGATCTAATCTCATACTTTTACATGTACCTGTCCAGTTTTCCCAGCACCGCTTATTAAAGAGGCTGTCCTTTCTCCACTGTACATTCCTGCCTCCTTTATCAAAGATAAGGTGACCATATGTCCGTGGGTTTATCTCTGGGCTTTCCATCCTATTCCATTGATCTATCTTTCTGTTTTTGTGCCAGTACCATACTGTCTTGATTACTGTAGCTTTGTAGTATAGTCTGAACTGAGGGAGCCTGATTCCTCCAGCTCCGTTTTTCTTTTTCAAGATTGCTTTGGCTATTCGGGGTCTTTTGTGTTTCCATACAAATTGTGAAATTTTTTGTTCTAGTTCTGTGAAAAATGCCAGTGGTAGTTGATAGGGATTGCATTGAATCTGTAGATTGCTTTGGATAGTAGACTCATTTTCACAGGGTTGCTTCTTCCAATCCAGGAACATGGTATATCTCTCCATCTATTTGTATCATCTTTAATTTCTTTCATCACTGTCTGCATACAGGTCTTTTGTCTCCTTAGGTAGGTTTATTCCTAGATATTTTATTCTTTCTGTTGCAGTGGTAAATGGGAGAGTTTTCTTGATTTTACGTTCAGATTTTTCATCATTAATGTATAGGAATGCCAGACATTTCTGTACATTAATTTTGTATCCTGCTACTTTACCAAATTCATTGATTAGGCTCTAGTAGTTTTCTGGTAGCATCTTTAGGATTCTCTATATATAGTATCATGTCATCTGCAAACAGTGAGAGCTTTACTTTTTCTTTACGGATTGGATTCCTTTTATTTCCTTTTCTTCTCTGATTGCTGTGGCTAAAACTTCCAAAACTATGTTGAATAAAAGTGGTAACAGTGGCCAACTTTGTCTTGTTCCTGATCTTAGTGGAAATGGTTTCAGTTTTCCACCATTGAGGACGATGTTGCCTGTGGGCTTGTCATATATGGCCTTTATTATGTTGAGGAAACTTCCTTCTGTGCTTACTTTCTTCAGGGTTTTTATCATAAATGGGTGTTTAATTTTGTTGAAAGCTTTCTCTGCATCTATTGAGAGGATCATATGGTTTTCCGCCTTCAATTTGTTAATATGGTGTATCACGTTGATTGATTTGCGTATACTGAAGAATCCTTGCATTCCTGGAATAAACCCCACTTGATCATCTTGTATGATCCTTTTAATGTGCTGTTGGATTCTGTTTGCTAGTATTTTGTTGAGGATTTTTGCATCTATGTTCATCAGTGATATTGGCCTGTAGTTTTCTTTCTTTGTGACATCCTTGTCTGGTTTTGGTATCAGGGTGATGGTGGCCTCAGAGAATGAGTTTGGGAGTGTTCCTCCCTCTGCTATATTTTGGAAGAGTTTGAGAAGGATAGGTGTTAGCTCTTCTCTAAATGTTTGATAGAATTCGCCTGTGAAGCCATCTGGTCCTGGGCTTTTGTTTGTTGGAAGATTTTTAATCACAGTTTCAATTTCAGTGTTTGTGATTGGTCTGTTCATATTTTCTATTTCTTCCTGATTCAGTCTTGGCAGTTTGTGCATTTCTAAGAATTTGTCCATTTCTTCCAGATTGTCCATTTTATTGGCATAGAGTTGCTTGTAGTAATCCCTCATGATTTTTTGTATTTCTGCAGTGTCAGTTGTTACTTCTCCTTTTTCATTTCTGATTCTATTGATTTGAGTCTTCTCCCTTTTTTTCTTGATGAGTCTGGCTAATGGTTTATCTATTTTGTTTATCTTCTCAAAGAACCAGCTTTTAGTTTTATTGATCTTTGCTATTGTTTCCTTCATTTCTTTTTCATTTATTTCTGATCTGATTTTTATGATTTCTTTCCTTCTGCTAACTCTGGGGTTTTTTTGTTCTTCTTTCTCTAATTGCTTGAGGTGCAAGGTTAGGTTGTTTATTCGAGATGTTTCCTGCTTCTTAAGGTGGGCTTGTATTGCTATAAACTTCCCTCTTAGAAACTGCTTTTGCTGCATCGCATAGGTTTTGGGTAATCGTGTCTCCATTGTCATTTGGTTCTAGGTATTTTTTATTTCCTCTTTGATTTCTTCAGTGATCACTTCGTTATTAAGTAGTGTATTGTTTAGCTTCGATGTGTTTGTATTTTTTCCAGATCTTTTCCTGTAATTGATATCTAGTCTCTTAGCATTGTGGTTGGAAAAGATACTTGATACAATTTCAATTTTCTTAAATTTACCAAAGCTTGATTTGTGACCCAAGATATGATCTATCCTGGAGAATGTTCCATGAGCACTTGAGAAAAATGTGTATTCTGTTGTTTTTGGATGGAGTGTCCTATAAATATCAATTAAGTCCATCTTGTTTAATGTATCATTTAAAGCTTGTGTTTCCTTATTTATTTTCATTTTGGATGATCTGTCCATTGGTGAAAGTGGGGTGTTGAAGTCCCCTACTATGAATGTGTTACTGTCGATTTCCCCTTTTATGGCTGCTAGTTTTTGCCTTATGTATTGAGGTGCTCCTATGTTGGGTGCATAAATATTTACAATTGTTATATCTTCTTCTTGGATCGATCCCTTAATCATTATGTAGTGTCCTTCTTTGTCTCTTCTGATAGTCCTTATTTTAAAGTCTATTTTGTCTGATATGAGAATTGCTACTCCAGCTTTCTTTTGGTTTCCATTTGCATGGAATATCTTTTTCCATCCCCTTACTTTCAGTCTGTATGTGTCTCTAGGTCTGAAGTGGGTCTCTTGTAGACAGCATATATATGGGTCTTGTTTTTGTATCCATTCAGCCAATCTGTGTCTTTTGGTGGGAGCATTTAGTCCATTTACATTTAAGGTAATTATCGATATGTATGTTCCTATTCCCATTTTCTAAATTGTTTTGGGTTCGTTATTATAGGACTTTTCCTTCTCTTGTGTTTTTGTCTAGAGAAGTTCCTTTAGCATTTGTTGTAAAGCTGGTTTGGTGGTGCTGAACTCTCTCAGCTTTTGCTTGTCTGTAAAGGTTTTAATTTCTCCATCAAATCTGAATGAGATCCTTGCTGGGTAGAGTAATCTTGGTTGCAGGTTTTTCTCCTTCATCACTTTAAATATGTCCTGCCAGTCCCTTCTGGCTTGCAGAGTTTCTGCTGAAAGATCAGCTGTTAACCTTATGGGGATTCCCTTGTGTGTTATTTGTTGTTTTTCCCTTGCTGCTTTTAATATGTTTTCTTTGTATTTAATTTTTGACAGTTTGATTAATATGTGTCTTGGCATATTTCTCCTTGGATTTATCCTCTGTGGGACTCTCTGTGCCTCCTGGACTTAATTAACTATTTCCTTTCCCATATTAGAGAAGTTTTCAACTATAATCTCTTCAAATATTTTCTCAGTCATATTAGAGAAGTTTTCAACTATAATCTCTTCAAATATTTTCTCAGTCCTTCTCTTTTTCTCTTCTTCTTCTGGAACCCCTATAATTCGAATGTTGGTGTGTTTAATGTTGTCTTACAGGTCTCTGAGACTGTCCTCACTTCTTTTCATTCTTTTTTCTTTACTCTGTTCTGCAGTAGTTATTTCCACTACTTATCTTCCAGGTCACTTATACATTCTTCTGCCTCATTTATTCTGCTATTGATCCCATCTAGAGTATTTTTAATTTCATTTATTGTGCTGTTCATCATTGCTTGTTTCATCTTTAGTTCTTTTAGGTCCTTGTTAAATGTTTCTTGCATTTTCTCTATTCTATTTCCAAGATTTGGGATCATCTTTACTATCATTATTCTAAATTCTTTTTCAGGTAGACTGCCTATTTCCTCTTCATTTGTTAGGTCTGTTGGGTTTTTATCTTGCTCCTTCATCTGCTGTGTGTTTTTCTGTCTTCTCATTTTGTTTATCTTACTGTGTTTGGGGTCTCCTTTTTGCAGGCTGCAGGTTCGTAGTTCACGTTGTTTTTGGTGTCTGTCCCCAGTGGCTAAAGTTGGTTCAGTGGGTTGTGTAGGCTTCCTGGTGGAGGGGACTAGTGCCTGTGTTCTGGTGGATGAGGCTAGATCTTGTCTTTTTGGTGGGTAGGTCCACGTCTAGTGGTGTGTTTTGGGGTGTCTGTGGACTTATTATGATTTTCGGCAGCCTCTCTGCTAATGGGTGGGGTTGTGTTCCTGTCTTGCTAGTAGTTTGGCATAGGGTGTCCAGCACTGTAGCTTGCTGCTCGTTGAGTGAAGCTGGGTGCTGGTGTTGAGATGGAGATCTCTGGGAGATTTTCACCATTTGATATTATGTGGAGCTGGGAGGCCTCTTGTGGACCAGGGTCCTGAAGTTGGCTCTCCCACCTCAGAGGCACAGCACTGACTCCTGGCTGCAGCACCAAGAGTGTTTCATCCCCACAGCTCCGAATAATAGGGAGAAAAGCTAGAAATAAAGAAATTAAGAAAGAAAAAGAAAGAAAGAAAGAAAGAAAGAAAAGAAAGAAAGAAAGAAAGGAAGAAAGGAAGAAAGAGAGAAAGGAGGGAGGGAGGGAGGAAGGAGGGAAGGAAGGAAAGAAAGAAAGAAGATAAAGATAAAATAGTTATTAAAATAAAAAATAATTATTAAGAAAAAAAATTTTTAAATAAGAAAAAAAAAACGGATAGAACCCTAGGACAAATGGTGGAAGCAAAGCTATACAGACAAAATCTCACACAGAAACATACACATACACACTCAGAAAAAGAGGCAAAGGGGAAAAAATAATAAATCTTGCTCTCAAAGTCCACCTCCTCAATTTGGGGTGATTTGTTGTCTATTCATGTGTTCCACAGATGCAGGGTACATCTAGTTGATTGTGGAGCTTTAATCCGCTGCTTCTGAGGCTGCTGGGAGAGATTTTCCTTTCTCTTCTTTGTTCTCGCTGCTCCCGGAGCTCAGCTTCAGATTTGGCCCTGCCTCTGTGTGTAGTTCACCAGAGTGCGTCTGTTCTTTGCTCAGATAGGACAGGGTTAAAGGAGCCGCTGATTCGGGGGCTCTGGCTCACTCTGGCTCGGGGGAGGGAGGGGCACGGAGTGCGGTGCGAGCTTGTGGCGGCAGAGGCCGGCATGACGTTGCACCAGCCTGAGGTGCGCTGTGCGTTCTCCCAGGGAAGTTGTCCCTGGGTCCCGGGACCCTGGCAGTGGCTGGCTGCACAGGCTCCCTGGAAGTGGGATGTGGATAGTGACCTTTGCTCGCACACAGGCTTCTTGGTGGTGGCAGCAGCGGCCTTAGCGTCCCATGCCCGTCTCTGGGGTCTGCGCTGTTAGCCGCGGCTCATGCCCATCTCTGGAGCTTCTTTAAGCAGCGCTCCCAATCCCCTTCCTCGTGCACCAGGAAACAAAGAGGGAAGAAAAAGTCTCTTACCTCTTTGGCCGGTCCAGACTTTTCCCCGGATTCCCTCCTGGCTAGCTGTGGTGCCCTAACCCCCTTCAGGCTGTGTTCACGCTGCCAGTCCTCTCCCTGCGCTCCAACCGAAGCCCAAGCCTTAGCTCCCAGCCCCGCCCGCCCAGGCGGGTGAGCAGACAAGCCTCTCGGGCTGGTGAGTGCTGGTCAGCACCGATCCTCTGTGCGGGAATCTCTCCACTTTGCCTTCCGCACCCCTGATGCTGTGCTCCCCTCTGCGGCTCCGAAGCTTTCCCCCACCGCCACCCGCAGTCTCCGCCCGCGAGGGGGCTTCCTAGTGTGTGGAAACCTTTCCTCCTTCACAGCTCCCTCCCACTGGTGCAGGTCCCGTCCCTATTCTTTTGTCTCTGTTTATTGTTTTTTCTTTTGCCCTACCCAGGTACGTGGGGACTTTCTTGCCTTTTGGGAGGTCTGAGGTCTTCTGCCTGCATTCAGTAGGTGTTCTGTAGGAGTTGTTCCACGTGTAGATGTATTTCTGGTGTATCTGTGGGGAGGAAGGTGATCTCTGTGTATTACTCTTCCGCCAACTTCCTGACCTCTAAGGAGAAATCTTCATAAGCCATAATTCTTTCTGAGTTAAAGGCTAGTAAAGCATTTTAACTTTCTGCTGCCCTTGACCTTAATGAATGTCACACACAGTCCCACTTGCCATAATCATGGGTATTTGAAATGGAAAATCTATTTCATTTGTGTAAGATTTCAGTCTGTGACTTTAAAAACCTCATAAGACCTCTTAGACTATGTGTGTATGCCTGACTTTGTCTCAGTACTCTGAAGTTTCACCTCTTGTCAATGAAAACTGACGTCAGTGAACTAATTGGCTCTTCTTCTGCGTAGGTACCCTGACATGCCCACCGCAGCTGATGTTGTGAACGCTTTAGATCAACAGGCACTTGCATCCATCCTGAGAACATACGGGGAGGAGAAGCACGCCAAGAAAATCGCTTCAGCAATTGTTCAGGCACGCAGCATCTACCCCATCACCAGAACCCAGCAGCTTGCCAGCATCGTTGCAGGTACCCTCATTAATTCTGAACAGTGTCTGAGAGAACAAAATATATATATATATTTATACACACACTCACACACATCTATGTATGTATATATATATATATATATATATGAATCCCCCTCACCAGAACCCAGCAGCTTGCCAGCATCGTTGCAGGTACCCTCATTAATTCTGAACAGTGTCTGAGAGAACAAAATATATATATATATTTATACACACACTCACACACATCTATGTATGTATATATATATATATATATGAATCCCCCCAAACTCCCAGAGGGATTCATTTGTACTTGAAATCATGCAAGATAGAATCTTGCCTATCCTTCTCTTATGCCACCTTTCTTTGGATTTGCAAGCTTCCCCCCTCCAACACCTCTCCCCCACACAATTTTTAAAAATATACTGTAGTTTGCTGATTAGTTTAATAATAGAAAATTTTTGTGCATGAGGTGATTTATCATTTGTGCCTACCAAGGTGAAATGTGGAATGACAAGAGCAGAAGAATTTCTCTATCCATTACAGTGGTTGATAAGCATCCTGTATAAGATATGACATTACCTCTCTTAGTTTCACATTTCTGCATTTTAATATTTTGGGCAAAAGGAGAATTGCATTGCCCAGCTGCTAAAATAAAATCCAGTGACTCATACATCTATTCTAAACAACCAGCTAACAAAGGGTATGTGATGTATAGGTTATTCCACTTTGTGAATGCTAACTAAATCAGCCTGAGGGGCTTATTGAAACATTTCATCTTTTCTGCTGTTCACCACCATAAACCTCTTGAACCTAAGTATAGCTAGGAGGTGCTTTATTATAGCCTTTCTGTCTGAAGCCAAAGTTGTTTCACAGCTGTGTTCCATGATGAAAGTTTTCCAAGGCAAAAATATAACTCCTGAAGTTATTTAACAGAATTCCAGTGGTAAATTCTTCATCTTGTTGGACCATCTGAAACTCTACATCATTTTTATTTACCAAATGTAATAAGAGTTTTTTAGTAGTTCCTATTAAGTTACTTTAAGTAGCTAAAGATGTAGAAAAAAGGAATATTTGTATAGCTTGTAAAAGGAACGTAATATTAGTTGCCTCTATCTTAATATCATACAGAGTTTAAGTAATAAAACTTAATTATAAATTCACTCAGATTGAGATTTAGAGGTCATGTAGCAACTATTTTATAACAATTTAATAAAACTATATTCTATTTAGTTATTGAGTTGACGAAGTCTTTAATTTTTTAAGCTGCATACCTCAAGGCCTCAAAGCCCTTCCAACTTACCACTGATATTCCTGTAGGAAAGTACGAGTAAAATCTTGCAGGTTATGTGAGCATAAAATATTCCATTATTTTCTTCCCCAAAACATTTATCCTAGCAGGCTGACATCACATTCACCCTGTCTTCTGTCCCTTCCTTTCTTGCTACTCCATACTCACTAACACATCTCCACCTTATCCTTTCTGTCATTCTTTAACTAGCTATGTTCTGTCTCTCATTTTGGAAAGAAGAGCAGTGAGAAGTCACATTTTTTTTTTTTATTGATAAGAAAATCCAGAATTTTCTGTGCTGAAAATGAGGACTCGGGGTAGAGGGCATCCTAGAGATCATGAAGTCAAAAAGCCTCATCTGATAACTGAAGAAACTAAGGCTCAGGGAGGGTGAGCAATTTCCTCAAGAATACAGTGACAATTTCAATGCTAATCTAGAATTTGGAAGTTCATGAATTTTTTTTGAGGCATCATTAGGAATCTGCCTTTAAGAAATTAAGCTAACTTTTCTGTCTCAGAACCCTAATCTATAAACTTGGGGAAATAACACTGTGGTATTAGATAGAAATTATTTGAAGATGTAGAATAGGTACATAAGTATTTTCAGAAAGATTATGATGTGAAAAGCATATTAGGGCTATGAAAAATGATATACTAAAAATGAGAATTTTCATGTACATGTAGATAAAACCCAATTTTTATAAATGCCATTAAAAAATTGAGTTCTCTATAATGAATCCATTTTTAAGGCTCAAAGCAGCACATTTTAATATAACTTTATTGATGATAATATAATTCTTTGGAGAAGGGAAAAACAGAAAAAAATTGTTTTCCATTTTGTGCTTATTTATTCAAAAAATATCTTGGGAGAGGCTGCTATATACCAGGCATTTTACTAAGTACTGAAGGTAGAATGGGGAGCAAATCAGATAGAGCCTTTGTGTTCATGAAACTTACAGGCTAATAAGTGATGGAATAAAAACATGGGGTAATAAACTTATAGTAGAAACACTCTTATTTTTTTTAACATCTTTATTGGAGTATAATTGCTTTACAATGGTGTCTTAGCTTCTTCTTTATAACAAAGTGAATCAGTTATACATATACATATGATCCCATATCTCTTCCCTCTTGCGTCTCCCTCCCTCCCACCCTCCCTATCCCACCCCTCTAGGTGGTCACAAAGCACCGAGCTGATCTCTCTGTGCTATGCGGCTGCTTCCCCCTAGCTATCTATTTTACATATGTCCATGCCACTCTCTCACTCTGTCACAGCTTACCCTTCCCCCTCCCCATATCCTCAAGTCCATTCTCTAGTAGGTCTGTGTCTTTATTCCTGTCTTATGCCTAGGTTCTTCATGATATTTTTTTTTCTTAAATTCCATATATATGTGTTAGCATACGGTATTTGTCTTTCTCTTTCTGACTTACTTCACTCTGTATGACAGTCTCTAGTTCCATCCACCTCACTACAAATATCTCACTTTCATTTCTTTTTATGGCTGAGTAATATTCCATTGTATATATGTGCCACATCTTCTTTATCCATTCATCTGTTGATGGACACTTAGGTTGCTTCCATGTCCTGGCTATTGTACATAGAGCTGCAATGAACATTTTGGAACATGGCTCTTTTTGAATTATGGTTTTCTCAGGGTATATGCCCAGTAGTGGGATTGCTGGGTCATATGGTAGTTCTATTTGTAGTTTTTTAAGGAACCTCCATACTGTTCTCCATAGTGGCTGTACCAGTTCACATTCCCACCAGCAGTGCAAGAGTGTTCCCTTTTCTCCACACCCTCTCCAGCATTTTTTGTTCCTAGATTTTTTTTTTTTGCAGTACGCAGGCCTCTCACTGTTGTGGCCTCTCCCGTTGCGGAGCACAGGCTCCGGTCACGCAGGCTCAGCGGCCATGGCTCATGGGCCCAGCCGCTCCGCGGCATGTGGGATCTTCCCGGACCGGGGCACGAATCCACGGCCCCTGCATTGGCAGGTGGACTCTCAACCACTGCGCCACCAGGGAAGCCCTGTTTCTAGATTTTTTGATCATGGCCATTCTGACTGGTGTGAGATGATATCTCATTGTAGTTTTGATTTGCATTTCTCTAATGATTAATGATGTTGAGCATTCTTTCATGGAAACACTCTTATTTATTGTAGTCTGAAGTTATGATTGTGTGGCTAATAGAAAAAGTTGCTTCAAGTTGAGAATTATAGAGAACCTATACATATATGTATATATACACATATACATACATGTATATAAATATATATATATATATATATATATATATATATACATATACATATGTATGTATATATGGACATGGTTGGGTCCTAACTGCACTCCCACGAAATCCATTCTTACATAAACCACACCCATGGCATATATTCTTTTTTTTTTAACATCTTTATTGGAGTATAATAGCTTTACAATGCTGTGTTAGTTTCTGCTTTATAACAAAGTGAATCAGCTATACATATACATATATCCCTGTATCTCCTCCCTCTTGCATCTCCCTCCCACCCTCCCAATCCCACCCCTCTAGGTGGTCACAAAGCACCGAGTTGATCTCCCTGTGCTATGTGGCTACTTCCCACTAGCTATCTATTTTACATTTGGTAGTGTATATATGTCCATGCCACTCTTTCACTTTGTCCCAGTTTACCCTTCCCCTCTCTATGTCCTCAAATCCATTCTCTACGTCTGTGTCTTTATTCCCGTCCTGTGCCTAGGTTCTTCAGAACCTTTTTTTTTTTAGATTCCATATATATGTGTTAGCATACCATATTTGTTTTTTTCTTTCTGACTGACTTCACTCTGTATGACAGTCTCTAGGTCCATTCACCTCACTACAAATAACTCAATTTTGTTTCTTTTTATGGCTGAGTAATATTCCATTGTATCTATGTGTCACATTTTCTTTATCCATTTATCTGTTGATGGACACTTAGGTTACTTACATGTCCTGGCTATTGTAAATAGAGCTGCAGTGACCATTGTGGTACATGACTCTTTTTGAATTATGGTTTTCTCAGGGTGTATGCCCAGTAGTGGGATTGCTGGGTCGTATGGTAGTTCTATATTTAGTGTTTTAAGGAACCTCCATACTGTTCTCCATAGTGGCTGTATCAATTTACATTTCCACCAACAGTGCAAGAGGGTTCCCTTTTCTCCACACTCTCTCCAGCATTTATTGTTTGTAGATTTTTTGATGATGCCATGGCATATATTCTATAAGCTCTAATTTTATTTTTATTAAAATGAAGTAAGAATTTAAAGATACTTACAAAGTAATCTGAATGAGCATATTTTCTAGATTTTCATTATTTTTGTCTTAATAATTACCTCACCCGCATCTAATTTGATTGCATATTTATGTGACTCACCTTTATAAGGGAAGAGTTTCCAAAGTCTCCAACTTCGTATTCATGGAAACAGCAGCTGTCTTTCCTTTTGCATTCATATTTCACCAGTTCATGTGATATTTCATTAAACTATGTATTGACAATATAAGTGCTCTGGGCTGTAAGCATACAGTTCTTTTGGTGGGAGCACGACTGTATGGAATTCTAGATAGTAAAATACAATTTGTTTAGTAGAGAAAGGGATTAATCTGTCAAGTACATTAAATAGAAGTCTCTTAAGAGAGCTGCTTCATAAGGAAATATGGGTAGCAGTGGAGGGCCCAAGAAGGTTTCTATATTAGTTTCATAGTACTGCTGTAACAAAGTACCACATACTATGTGGCTTAAAACAACAGAAAGTTATTCTTCCACAGTTCTAGAGGGTAGAAGTCCCAAACCAAGGTATCAGCAGGGCTCTGGGGGAAGAGCTTCCTTGACTATTCCTAGTTTCTGGTGGTTGCCAGCAGTCCTTGGTATCCTTGGCTTGTAGGTGCATCCCTAAGTCTCTGCCTCCATCGTCACATGGTGTTCTCCCTGTTCATCTGTCTTTGTGTCTACATTTCCCTTATTATAAGGACACCAGTCATGTTTGATATAGGGCCCACCCTAATCCAGTATATACTCATCTTAATTTGATTATATCTTCAAAGTTCCTATTTCTAAATAAAGTCACACTCACTGGTTTCCAGTGGACATGAACTATGGGAGACACTGTTCAACCCCATACAGTTCCTAAGCAATATCTTTATTTAACAAACATGTATTTTAGCAGGCTATAATATGCAGTGATTATATTTGAATGTCTTTTCTGGTTCTTAATAAATTCATACTAAACATGTTCAATATTATCAAGCACTTTGGGAAATATGCCACTGTTCCTGACACATAGTAAAAGCCACGTATGGACAAAAATATAAATCACTTCCTTTGCTTTCAAAAAGCTAATCATCTATTAGAACAAGAAAGACCACCACACTTGTAATCACAATATACTTAGTGGAATAATATAATAATTAAAGTGATTAAGCCGTATTTATAAAATCTAAAGCCTAGTGCCTTTTGCTAGTACAAATAACTACAGTTCTAGTATTCTTCCAGATCATGGGAGCTCCAGAAGACAGGTTTGGGGCCCTAGGATGGAATAGAACACTTACAACTACAACTACCATGACTTTCTTTGTAAATTACCAGTCAGCAATTTGTAAGGTAATTCCAAAAACAACCTGAAGGACTTCACTGATTATATGCACTATTCAGAACTCCTAGCCAGGAATTTTCATATAAATAACACATATACAGTGTTGTATATAGTGTTCCCTTCACTAAAGTTCCCTAC
>NW_006788592.1:725658-736169 GCF_000442215.2 Lipotes vexillifer
CACCTACCCTTTCCTGTGGCTAATGTCAGCTCTTCCTTTTGAGCTTAGTTGAAATGTCACTTCCTTTAGAAGTTTTTTCCAGTCCTACACAAATTAGTTGAGATTCTCTTCTTTTTGCTCCCATAGCACTGTATTAGCCTGTCACAGCATTTATGCTGTTCTTGTTGCTTGTTTACTATTTATCTTTTCCTCTATACCTATACTGTCCAGTATACTTGCCACTAGCCACATGTGTCTGAGGAGCTCTTGAAATGTGGTTGCTCTAAATTGAGAGGTGCCATATATGCAAAATACACACGAGATTTTGAAGCTTAGTTTGAATAAAGAATTTAATATGTCTCAAAAATTTTTATGTGCATTATATGTTGAAATGCAAACAGTGAATCTCCCATAACAAAATGGTCTGACAACATTAACACTAAAGTACTCAGGTAAATTAGAAAACACATTGCCCTCCCTTATATTTTTGGGATACTCTGAACAAAAGTAATACTCTGATAAAATATTTTTACTAATAAGAATCTTTAAAGATGGGAAATGGTACATATAAAAATACTCAAGCTCCTCAGGAAAGAAATTTATGCACTTAATTTTGACAAAATGGCTGTGGTTTTAGATTTTGCAGAATTAATATATATCCGCTTTGTGTAGGCTTAAAAATGGTATTGGTTCTGGATATCCCTTTGAATAACAAAGTCTGATTATTTTCCTTAATAAGCTGTTCTTATTTCATTAGAGCTATTCTGTATTCCATTTCTCTTTCAATTCTCTGGATACATCAAGGGAAAAAAAAGTCATTTAATATTAAATTCAGTAGGTGAAATGAAAGGCTTCATTTAATTGTTTATGATTTTCAAAATGATTTAGAATTCATCCTAGATCAAAATAAATGTATGTGATAAACTTGAAAATAATAATAATCTTAATTATTAAATTAAATCTAGTTTAATGTGAAGATCTTAGTTCAAGTCCTGGTTCTACAGCTTGCTTTCTGTGTAAACTTGAACAGTTCTAGACCTTATCTTTCTCATCTTGAAATGGAAGTGAATAATACTTATGATGATGATCATTGTTATTTAGCAAACATAACCCTACTAATTATATTTTACTTAAATGAATATTGAAATTCACTTGCAGTTTCCAAGCTTATGCAAAAATCAAAGAAGTATACTGATCACTTTTCAGGTTATTGGGATTTAGATTCAAATTCACAAAATAGATAATTAATCCATTGATTATCAGTGACAGAAGGCTTATACTATCAATTTTTCAATGGGAAAAAGGCGACAGGAGGAAGCTTCTTAGATATGTCTGATTTTTGTTGATTAAATGTATAGACATTATTCCCTGACTAAAACTTTTATGTAAGCTTTATTCTGACTCATGTACTGGGTACATGGCCAGAGCTTAATGAATGCCTATTGAACAAATAAATCAATAAAAAGATGTATACGTTCTCAGCCAGAGTAAAATAAAAATTCAGGAAAAAAAATTGTAAGTTGTTAGGTGTTAACAGTGGGAGACGTAAGCATCGAAGTCCTCAGTATCAGTTAAAGCAGCGTGAGGAATAGATGACACTCCCCAAGACATGGAATCAAAAATCCTGAAGTTCTATTTCTGGTTTTGCGATTTATTTGCTTTGTGAACGTAAATAAGTCACTTATCTTCTCTGATCCTTATTCTTTCAACTGGAAAAGAGGGATAACTAGTAACTGCTATGACCAATAAATGAGATGATATTTGGAAAGTTCTCTGAATTTTAAAGTGTAAATACACTTGTAAGCATTTTATTCTTTCTCTATCCAGAGCTAGGGTGATCCAGAGATCAAATAAGTGCACTAGTTAGAACCCTGAGTGTGGTCTTCTACCCTGGAATTCCTGTCCACAGCCAAGTAGTGTGATCTGTGATAGGCTGGTTGCTTCATTCCAAGCTGTTCTTCCCTTAGAGGTTATGTGAGTTTTAGAAAGAATAATCATCTTTTTCTGCATTGGTGAATATAAGGTGTATTTTTCCACAGTAGCATTGATGGCTCATGCCTCAACTTGTGTTTGAAATCACTATCTTTTCCCAGCAAAATTTTGTTAATTCAGAGAGAAACCTTTGAAATAAAAAATAAAGCATTCATTAAGAAATGGGCATTGCTATCAAATTTTAGTGGAACATAAACTTTTTCCTGATGCAGCTAATCAGACTACTTTGCCATCCCTTTTCTGTTTTAATAACCTCATGTTGCTTCCTCCATCTTCCCCAAAAAGCATTCTTTGTATTAACGTTGCCATAACTGAGGAATAAATGAATATGTCAGAGTTCAATTATCACTCTAGTGGAGAACGGTATGGTCAAGCCTACAGCTGAATTTGGATGGCTTGCCAGTGAGTCATAGTTGTCATTGCTACTGCCTATGATAGTACACTTATTCTTCTGTCATTTTAAATTTCTTCAATTCAATCTGTTATTCACTGTGTGTATTGCTATGGTAACTTCATGCCAACTAACTTAGCCAATGACATTTCATAAGTAAACTTCTTTCTTTCTTTTTTAACTTAATTTATTTATTTTTTATACAACAGTCCTTATTATTTATCTGTTTTATACATATTAGTGTATATGTGTCAATCCAATCTCCCAGTTCATCCCAACACCTCCCCCCATCCCCGCTTTCCCCCCTTGGTGTCCATATGTTTGTTCTCTACATGTATGTCTCTATTTCTGCCTTGCAAACCGGTTCATCTGTACCATTTTTCTAGATTCCACATATATGTGTTAATATACGATATTTGTTTTTTTTCTTTCTGACTTATTTCACTCTGTATGACAGTCTCTAGGTCCATCCATTTCTCTACAAATGACCCAATTTCGTTCCTTTGTATTGCTGAGTAATACTCCATTGTATATATGTACCACATCTTCTTTATCCATTCGACTGTCAGTGGGCATTTAGATTGCTTCCATGAGCTGGCACTATTGTAAATAGTGCTGCAGTGAACATTGGGGTGCATGTGTCTTTTTGAATTATGGTTTCCTCTGGGTATATGCCCAGTAGTGGGATTGCTGGGTCATATGGTAATTCTATTTTTAGTTTTTTAAGGAACCTCCGTACTGTTCTCCATCATGGCCATATCAATTTACATTCCCACCAACAGTGCAAAGAGGGTTCCCTTTTCTCCACACCCTCTCCAGCATATGTTGTTTCTAGATTTTCTGATGATGCCCATTCTAACTGGTGTGAGGTGATACCTCATTGTAGTTTTGATTTGCATTTCTCTAATAAGTAGTGATGTTGAGTAGATTTTCATGTGACTCTTGGCCATCTGTATGTCTTTGGAGAAATGTCTATTTAGGTCTGCCCGTTTTTGGATTGGGTTGTTTGTTTTTTTAATATTGAGCTGCATGAGCTGTTTATATATTTTGGAGATTAATCCTTTGTCCATTGATTCATTAGCAAATATTTTCTCCCATTCTTAGGGTTCTCTTTTCATATTGTTTATAGTTTCCTTTGCTGTCCGAAAGCTTTGAAGTTTCATTAGGTTTCATTTGTTTATTTTTGTTTTTATTTCCATTACTCTTGGAGGTGGATCAAAAAAGATCTTGCTCTGATTTATGTCAAAGAGTGTTCTTCCTATGTTTTCCTCTAAGAGTTTTATAGTGTCTGGTCTTACATTTAGGTCTCTAATCCATTTTGAGTTTATTTTTGTGTATGGTGTTAGGGAGTGTTCTAATTTCACTCTTTTACATATAGCTTATCCAGTTTTCCCAGCACCACTTATTGAATAGACTGTCTTTTCTCCATTGTATATCCTTGCCTCCTTTGTCATAGATTAGTTGCCCATAGGTGCATGGGTTTACCTCTGGGCTTTCTATCTTGTTCCATTGATCTACATTTCTGCTCTTGTGCCAGTACCATATTGTCTTGATTACTGTAGCTTTGTAGTATAGTCTGAAGTCAGGGAGTCTGATTTCTCCAACTCCTTTTGTTTCCCTCAAGAATGCTTTTGCTATTCGGGGTCTTTTGTGTCTCCATACAAATTTTAAGATTTTTTGTTCTAGTTCTGTAAAAAATGCCATTGGTAATTTGATACGGAATGCATTGAGTCTGTGGATTGCTCTGGGTAGTAGAGTCATTTTCACAGTATTGATTCTTGCAAACCAAGAACATGGTATCTCTCCATCTCTTTCTGTCATCTTTGATTTCTTTCATCAGTGTATTATAGTTTTCTGAGTACCGGTCTTTTACCTCCTTAGGTAGGTTTATTCCTAGGTATTTTATTCTTTTTGTTACAGAGGTGAATGGGATTGTTTCCTTAATTTCTCTTACAAATTTTTTATCATTAGTGTATAGGAATACAAGAGATTTCTGTGCATTAATTTTGCATCCTGCTACTTTACCAAATTCATTGATTAGCTCTAGTAGTTTTCTCATGGCATCTTTAGGATTCTCTGTGTATACTATCATGTCATATGCAAGCAGTGACAGTTTTACTTCTTCTTTTCCAATTTGAATCCCTTTTGCTTCTTTTTCTTCTCTGATTGCCGTGACTAAGACTTCCAAAACTATGTTGAATAATAGTGGTGAGAGTGGACATCCTTGTCTTGCTCCTGACCTTAGAGGAAATGCTTTCAGTTTTTCACCATTCAGAATGATGTTTGCTGTGGGTCTGTCATATATGGCCTTTATTATGTTGAGGTAGGTTCCCTCTATGCCCACTTTCTTGAGAGTTTTTATCATAAATTCATGTTGAATTTTGTCAGAAGCTTTTTCTGCATCTATTGAGATGATCATATAGTTTTTATTCTTCAATTTGTTACTATGGTGTATCACATTGATTGATTTGCATATATTGAAGAATCCTTGCATCCCTGGGATAAATCCCACCTGATCATGGTGTATGATCCTTTTAATGTTTCGTTGGATTCTGTTTGCTATTATTTTGTTGAGGAATTTTGCATCTATATGCATCAATGATATTTGTCTGTCATTTTCTTTTTTTGTAGTATCTTTATCTGGTTTTGGTATCAGGGTGATTGTGGCTTCGTAGAATGAGGTTGCGAGTGTTACTTCCTTTGCAATTTTTTGGAAGAGTTTGAGGAGGATGGTTATTAGCTCTTCTCTAAATGTTTGATAGAATTCACCTGTGAAGCCCATCTGGTCCTGTACTTCTCTTTGCTGGAAGATTTTTAATCACAGTTTCAATTTCATTACTTGTGATAGGTCTGTTCATATTTTCTATTTCTTCCTGGTTCAGTCTTAGAAGATTATACCTTTCTAAGAATTTGTCCATTTCTTCCAGGTTGTCCATTTTATTGGCATAGACTTGCTTGTAGTAGTCTGTTATGATGCTTTGTATTTGTGCAGTGTCCGTTGTAACTTCTTGTTTTTCATTTCTAATTCTTTTGATTTGAGTCTTCTCCCTCTTTTTCTTGATGATTGTGGCTAATGGTTTATCAATTTTGTTTATCTTCTCAAAGAACCAGCTTTTAGTTTTATTGACCTTTGCTATTGTTTTCTTTGTTTCTATTTCATTTATTTCTGCTCTGATCTTTTTGATTTCTTTCCTTCTACTAACTGGGTTTTGTTTGTTCTTTCTCTAGTTTCTTTAGGTGTAAGGTTAGATTGTTTATTTCAGATTTTTCTTGTTTTTTGAGGTGAGCTTGAATTGCTATAAACTTCCCTCTTAGAACTGCTTTTGCTGCCTCCCATAGGTTTTGGATTATTGTACTTTCATTTTATTTGTCTCTAGATATTTTTCAATTTCCTCTTTGATTTCTTCAATGATCTCTTTCTTATTTAGTTATTGTCTAGCCTCCATGTGTTTGTGTTTTTTGCGTTTTTTTCCCTGTAATTTATTTCTAATCTCATAGCGTTGTAGTCGCAAAGGATGCTTGATATGATTTCAATTTTCTTAAACTTACCAAGGCTTGATTTGTGACCCAAGATGTGACCTATCCTGGAGAATGTTCCATGTGCACTTGAGAAGAAAGTATATTGTGCTGTTTTCGGATGGAATGTCCTATAAATGTCTGTTAAATCTGTGTCGTCTATTGTCATTTAAGTTTATGTTTCCTTATTAATTTTCTGTCTGTATCATCTATCCATTGGTGTAAGTGAGGTTTTAAAGTCCCCCACTATTATTGTGTTACTGTCGATTTTCTCTTTTATAGCTGTTAGCCATTGCCTTATATATTGAGGTGCTCTTATGTTGGGTGCATATATATTTATAATTGTTATATCTTCTTCTTGGATTGGTCCATTGATCATTACATAGTGTCCTTCCTTGTCTCCTGTAACATTCTTTATTTTAAAGTCTCTTTTTTCTGATATTAGTATTGCTACTACAGCTTTCTTTTGATTTCCATTTGCATGGAATATCTTTTTCCATCCCCTCACTTTCAGTCTGTATGTGTCCCTAGGTCTGAAGTAGGTCTCTTGTAGACAGCATATGCATGGGTCTTTTTTTTGTATCCATTCAGTGAGCCTGTGTGTTTTGGTTGGAGCATTAATTCATTCACATTCAAGGTAATTATTGATATATATGTTCCTATTACCATTTTCTTAATTGTTTTGGGTTTGTTTTTGTAGGTCCTTTTCTTCTCTTGTGTTTCCCACTTAGAAAAGTTGCTTTAGCATTTGTTGTAGAGCTGGTTTGGTGGTACTAAATTCTCTTAGCTTTTGTTTGTCTGTAAAGCTTTGATTTCTCTGTCGAATTTGAGTGACATCCTTGCTGGGTCGAGTATTCTTTGTTGTAGGACTTCCTTTTCATCACTTTAAATATGTCATGCCACTTCCTTCTGGCTTGTAGAGTTTCTGCTGAGAAATCAGCTATCAACTTTATGCAAGTTCCCTTGTATGTTATTTTTTGTTTTTCCCTTGTTGCTTTTAACAATTTTTCTTTGTCTTTAATTTTTGTCAATTTGATTAGTATGTGTCTCAGCATATTTCTCCTTGGGTTTACTCTGCCTGGGACTCTCTGCACTTCCTGGACCTGGATCGCTATTTCCTTTCCCACGTTAGGGAAGTTTTTGACTGTAATCTCTTCAAATATTTTCTTGGGTCCTTTCTCTCTCTCTTCTCCTTCTGGGACCCCTATAATACGACTGTTGATGCATTTAACATTGTCCCAGAGGTCTCTTAGGCTGTCTTCATTCCTTTTCATTCTTTTTTCTTTATTCTGTTCCATGGCAGTGAATTCTACCATTCTGTCTTGCAGGTCACTTACTGTTCTTCTTCCTCAGTTATTCTGTTATTGATTCCTTCTAGTGTATTTTTCATTTCAGTTATTGTATTGTTCATCTCTGTTTGTTTGTTCTTTAATTTTTCTAGGTGTTTGTTCTTTAATTCTTCTAGTTCTTTATTAAACATTCCTTGCATCTTCTCAATCTTTGCCTCCATTCTTTTTCTGAGGTCCTGGATCATCTTCACTATCATTATTCTGAATTCTTTTTCTGGAAGGTTGCCTATCTCCACTTCATTTAGTTGTTTTTCTGGGATTTTGTCTTGTTCCTTCATCTGGTACACAGTCCTCTGCCTTTTCATTTTGTCTGTCTTTCTGTGAACGTGGTTTTCATTCCATAGGCTGCAGGATTGTAGTTCTTCTTGCTTCTGCTGTCTTCCCTCTGGTGGATGAGGCTATCTAAGAGGCTTGTGCAAGCTTCCTGTTGTGAGGGACTGCTGGTGGGAAGAGCTGGGTGTGGCTCTGGTGGACAGAACTCAGTAAAACTTTAATCCATTTGTCTGCTCATAGGTGGAGCTGAGTTCCCTCCCAGTTGATTGTTTGGACTGAGGCAACCCAGCATAGTAGCATACAAGCCCTTTGGTGGGGCTAATAGCAGACTCCAGGAGGGCTCACACCAAGGAGTATTTCCCAGAACTTTTGCTGCCAGTGTCCTTGTCCCCACAGTGAGCCACAGCCGCCCCCTGCCTCTGCAGGAAACCCTCCAACACTAGCGGGTAGGTCTGGTTCAGTCTCCTATGGGGTCACTGCTCCTTCCCCTAGGTCCTGATGCTCGCACTACTTTGTGTGTGCCCTCCAAGAGTGGAGTCTCTGTTTCCCCCAGACCTGTCAAAGTCCTGCAGTCAAATCCAGCTAGCCTTCAACATCTGATTCTCTCGGAATTCCTCCTCCTGTTGCTGGAACCCCCGGTTGGGAAGCCTGACATGGGGCTCAGAACCTTCACTCCATTAGGTAGACTTCTGTGGTATATTTGTTCTCCAGTTTGTGAGTCATCCACCCAGCTGTTATGGGATTTGATTTCATTGTGATTGCACCTCTCCTACAGTATCATTGCAGCTTCTGCTTTGTCTTTGGATGTGGGGTGTCTTTTTTGGTGAGTTCCAGTGCCTTCCTGTCGATAATTGTTCAGCAGCTTATTGTGATTCCAGTGCCCTCACAAGAGGGAGTGAGCGCATGTCTTTCTATTCTGCCCAGTAAACTTATTTCTTATTTTAATAAGTAATCTTTCCAAGAGACATTCTGTACAAGAAGTCCAACTCAAAAGAGAATGAAATGTGAAAAAAAAAAAGAAAGAATAAAACCTTAGGTTGGGGCTAATGGCAGGCTCCAGGAGGGCTCACGCCAAGGAGTACTTCCCAGATCGTCTGCTGTAAGTGTCCTGTCCCAAAGGTGAGCCACAGCCACCCTCCTCCTCTGAAGGAGACCCTCCAACACTAGCAGCCGAGTGGATGAAAGGCTCTTGCTGCTCCAGCCAGGAATCAGGACTCTGCCACTGAGGTGGGAGAGCCAACTTCAGAACACTCGTCAACAAGAGACCTCCCAGCCCCACATAATATCAAACGGTGAAAATCTCCCAGAGATCTCCATCTCAACACCAGCACCCAGCTTCACTCAACGACCAGCAAGCTACACTGCTGGACAACCTATGCCAACCATATAGCAAGACAGGAACACAACCCCACCCACTAGCAGAGAGGCTGCCTAAAATCATAATAAGTCCACAGACACCCCAAAACACACCACCAGACGTGGACCTGCCCACTAGAGAGACAAGATCTAGCCTCATACACCACAACACAGCCACTAGTCCCCTCCACCAGGAAGCCTACACAACCCACTGAACCAACCTTAGCCACTGGAGACAGACATCAAAAACAACGGGAGCTACGAACTTGCAGCCTGCAAAAAGGTGAACCCAATCACAGTAAGATAAGCAAAATGAGAAGACAGAAAAACACACAGCAGATGAAGGAGCAAGATAAAAAGGCACCAGACCTAACAAATGAAGAGGAAATAGGCAGTCTACCTGAAAAAGAGTTCAGAATAATGATAGTAAAGATGATCCAAAATCTTGGAAATAGAATGGACAAAATGCAAGAAGCAGTTAACAAGGACCTAGAAGAAATAAAGATGAAACAGACAATGATGAACAACACAATAAATGAAATGAAAAATACTCTAGATGGGATCAATAGCAGAATAAATGAGGCAGAAGAACGGATAAGTGACCTGGAAGATAAAATAGTGGAAATAACTACTGCAGAGCAGAATAAAGAAAAAAGAATGAAAAGAACTGAGGACAGTCTCAGAGACCTCTGGGACAACATTAAACGCACCAACATTCGAATTATAGGGGTTCCAGAAGAAGAAGAGAAAAAGAAAGGGACTGAGAAAATATTTGAAGAGATTATAGTTGAAAACTTCCCTAATATGGGAAAGGAAATCGTTAATCAAGTCCAGGAAGCACAGAGAGTCCCATACAGGATAAATTCAAGGAGAAATACGCCAAGACACATATTAATCAAACTGTCAAAAACTAAATACAAAGAAAGCATATTAAAAGCAGCAAGGGAAAAACAACAAATAACACACAAGGGAATCCCCATAAGGTTAACAGCTGATCTCTCAGCAGAAACTCTACAAGCCAGAAGGGAGTGGCAGGACATACTGAAAGTGATGAAGGAGAAAAACCTGCAACCAAGATTACTCTACCCAGCAAGGATCTCATTCAGATTTGATGGAGAAATTAAAACCTTTACAGACAAGCAAAAGCTGAGAGAGTTCAGCACCACCAAACCAGCTTTACAACAAATGCTAAAGGAACTGCTCTAGACAAAAACACAAGAGAAGGAAAAGTCCTATAATAACGAACCCAAAACAATTTAGAAAATGGGAATAGGAACATACATATCGATAATTACCTTAAATGTAAATGGACTAAATGCTCCCACCAAAAGACACAGATTGGCTGAATGGATACAAAAACAAGACCCATATATATGCTGTCTACAAGAGACCCACTTCAGACCTAGAGACACATACAGACTGAAAGTAAGGGGATGGAAAAAGATATTCCATGCAAATGGAAACCAAAAGAAAGCTGGAGTAGCAATTCTCATATCAGACAAAATAGACTTTAAAATAAGGACTATCAGAAGAGACAAAGAAGGACACTACATAATGATTAAGGGATCGATCCAAGAAGAAGATATAACAATTGTAAATACTTATGCCCCCAACATAGGAGCACCTCAATACATAAGGCAAATACTAACAACCAT
>NW_006788592.1:739835-742869 GCF_000442215.2 Lipotes vexillifer
AGACCTACTGGAGAACAGACTTGAGGATATGGGGAGGGGGAAGGGTGAGGTGTGATAGGGCGAGAGAGAGACATGGACATATATATACTAACAAACGTAAGGTAGATAGCCAGTGGGAAGCAGCCGCATGGCACAGGGAAACCGGCTCGGTTCTTTGTGGCTGTCTGGAGGGGTGTGATAGGGAGGGGGGGAGGGGGGGAGACAAAGAGGGAAGAGATATGGGAACATATGTATATGTATAACTGATTCACTCTGTTATAAAGCAGAAACTAACACACCATTGTAAAGCAAGTATACCCCAATAAAGATGTTAAATAAATAAATAAATAAATAAATAAATAAATAAATAAATAAATAAATAAATAAAAGAATAAAACCTTAAAATCTTTCTCCTAAAAATATCTAGCTATCCTCAGCTTGAAGTACCAAGTAGGGAGCAGGAAATGCCAATCCCATGTGACTGTGACCCAACCATAATTTAATAGTAATAATGCTAGCTCATACTTTTTGAACAAATACTAGGTACTATCCTAAATTATTTTCCGGTGTTAACTCATTCCTCACAACTACCCATAAGGCAAGTACTGTTTTTATCCCCATTTTACAGATGAGGAACTGAAGCACAAAGAGGCTAGATAACTTGTCTCTTGTCAAGTGGAGCTGGAATTGAAAGCTAGTAATTTCACTCTAGACCCTGTGCTCTTATTTATGACACTACTCTAAATATCTTTCTTGATTAAGGTACAGCATGAATTGCTGCTGGAGAATGCTGATAGCTCAGTCATATAAGCATCTTACTCTGTCACCCTGTAATAAATGCTATGCATAACAGAGTCAAGAACAAAAATGTATGGAAATCCAGAGAAGGGAGCAACTGATTTTGATGTGCTGAGAAGGTTTGAGTTATTGAGGAGAGGGCTTGGGTAGGAGTTATAGACAAAGAGACGTTTGAGTTGAGCCTTTTAGGGGGAGAGTGATGGCTGTTTATAGAAAAGACCCTGGCCCCCAGTAGAAACTTATTAATTACAGAAATGAAAAAAATCAATGAACAAATAAATGAAAAAGCAGGTAGGATTTCAGAGGGCTGTGAGGAATAGAAGACAGGCAATTGAGGTTCCTATCCCAGGACCCAACACACTTCAAATCCCTGGGATTCTCCATTATCTTGGGATCTTCTATCCTAAATGTGACCTCGAATTGGGTCAGATTCTTAAT
The DNA here is from genome assembly GCF_000442215.2 of Lipotes vexillifer. Lineage (NCBI taxonomy): Eukaryota > Metazoa > Chordata > Mammalia > Artiodactyla > Lipotidae > Lipotes > Lipotes vexillifer. The sequence goes on from NW_006788592.1 coordinate 741,051, forward strand.
TTAGAATAACCAGGCCCTCTAGGTTTTCCTGATTATAGCTGAATTTCAAACTGCTTCGATGGGACAAGAGAAGGGAAATGCATCCTTTTACCTCATTACTCCATTTCTTATTATTTTATACTTTGTATGCTTCTGCAAGTGAAAATCAAAGTGATATGCTGGCATTATAGCAGTTTTCCCATTGGTATTAATTTTGCAAGGATGCATATGAATAGCCTGGCCATTTTGTCCTTCTTTCTATAAATTTAAAAAAAGAAAAAGAAAAAAGAAGAGGAAGAGGAAGAAGAAGAAGAAATGTTATTTGTTCCTGTAACTAGTTATTGAGCAGTTTTAAGAATTTGGTGGTAAATATGAGAGCTCTCTATTTGAGAATCAAGATCAAGCAGTCTTATATATTAATTGTATTACCATTTTGTTTCTGAGATTGACATGATTCAGATGTTGTCTAGATATCTTGTAAGTATAATAACAAGTCTTTACTTCACCCCCAAAGTACTAAGAGGATCAACAGTATTCAACACCATTCCTAAAAGTAGTAGTTTCAGATGTCAGTGATTATATGTTGGGAATATTCTTTGAAGACAAGCATCTGTTTTCATTTTCAGAGTTTAAAATGTTCATATCATCCCAAAAGAATGTCAAAGAAAGAGAACCCCAAATGTTAATAGGTTGACAGAGATCAACGATTATATTTCTAGGGCTGGGAGGAGAAACAGTGAATGAAATAGTAGTTTTGATGTCCAAACTTTAATCATAACTAAAAATTAAGAATAATACTTCAAAATTATTTTCTGTGATATCTTTTGCTTTGTGCCAACATTGAGATATTATAGAATATTTGGAAAAGGTATTCCTCGAATTGAAAATACTAGGAATCTATACTAGCTTTTCATATGTTCTTATCTTTCCCTCATCCCTTTAGTTTTGTTATGAATATTAGCAGTTTTGCCATTTTTCAAACATTAATTTATTTTATCCCTTTAATGTTTGTGTGGCTATATGTTGCTTCACATATTTTTTATTACTTGGAATCACTGCTACCATATTATAAACTGGAGAACAGATAATTTCCCTTTACATTTGTATGTAGTACCCATCTGAATATAGCACTCAGTAAGCAACAGGAAATATTTACTGACTTGCTACATTATTCTAATGTAAAATTATCCATTTAATAACTTTTTTATCAGCTGGACTATTAACTCTATAAGAGCTAAGATTAGATATATCTTCTTTATTGCCTGATCCTCAAGACCTAATATAGTATTTGGCTTATAATACATGTTCAGTTAATATTTCTTGAATGAATAAATTAATGTCCATTTCTTTATAGTTTTTATGATGTTTAGAAAATAGGTGAGATTAGAGACAACTAATAGGAGTCTTATAACCAACTAATTTCTTCAGTTTATAGGCACTTTCTATTGTTAGGTAGACTCAGACCTACAATGATAAGAGAAACTACAATAATTTTTTTGTCACTTGTAATATCTTTCCTGTTCTCTAAAGGATGAATTCGGTTCAATATGCCATACAATACTGGGTCAGTCTTCTATATTTTCAATTTCTTCATTAGCAAAGCAGAGAATTTGAACAAACATTGAGATAAGACATCTGTTTCATATATATATTATATATTAATTTAATCATCAGTGTTTGTTTGTTGTGTCATCATTGTGCTAGGCACTAATGAAGTCACATGAATGATTAAGACAAAGCTTTTATCTTCTAAGAATTAACAAAAAAATGATCTTTCCTAGTTAGTAGTCTTCACAGTTAGTGCTTATTTGGATATATCAACATGTTTACTTCTCTTTCC
>NW_006788592.1:743019-763169 GCF_000442215.2 Lipotes vexillifer
TTCCCTTAGCTACAATTCCCACTCCTTTCTGAGCAGTTTCCTTCTTACCCAAGTAAGAATATTTTGAGATATTTCAGTGAAGATCTATGAGAGATACATTCTCATACTTTGTTTAAATCTGTCTTTATTTTGCCCTAACTTTTAAATGATAATTTAGTTGTGTATAGAATCAACAGGTTTATAATTATTTTCACTTAATACTTTGAAGATATTATTCCATTGTCTCTTGACATCTATTATGGTTGAGGAAAAATCTAATTGTCATTATTTTATAGTTGTCATTTATTTTATATTTTATAGTTTTTCTTTTTCTTGTTACCTTTCAGATTGTCCTCTCATTGATGTTTAATTGTGATGTGTTTGGTTGTGACTCCATTTTTATTGGTCATTAATGAAACAGAATGAACTTCTTTAATATTTCTTCAATCCTGGAAATATCAGACATTATTTCTTCCCATATTACTTTCTCTCATTCTCCCAACTCCTATGCAACAGTTATTCACCATGTCACTCACAGTTCCCATGTCTTTGTCTCTCTATGTTACAGTCTAGGTAAGATTCTTTTCTGGTTCACTAAGTCTCTCTTAAGATATATCTAAGCTGCTGTTTAACCCATTTGTTGAATTCAGTAGTTGCTTCTTAAAGTTCTAATTTTTTTCTAAGTACTCTTGTTCTTATTCTTTCATTACAGTCATTATTGATTATTTAAAATCTTACTTTATTTTAAATGTATAAATATATATAGTTATATTCATGCTCATTTTTTCTATTTTCTCCAGTTCTTCCTATTTTGTTTCATCTGCTAATTTTAGACACACACACACACACACATATCCCCTTTGGGAACCCTGCATGTTGTTTAATGCCTCCTTCTTCATTTCTTCCCTTCCTCTTTCCTACCCAATCACCTACCAGACAAACAAAAAGTGTCATGTTAGTAAGTTTTTATAGGTTGCTGAAGTCAAAGACACATTTAAGCAAACTTAAGTAATAAAGGGTTGTTATTCTAAGCTTTGCCTGATAATTAAAAGGAATTATTATAAGACTATTCATGTTAATAAGAAAGTTATCTAAGCTACATAACCTGGTCTCTGAGAGACTAGAAAATGACTCAGAAGCTGTTCAGGATACTACACAACTTCACTACTAGACTGTCACATTGTAGTCTCAACAGGAAACATCTTTGGCTCTGTGCTCTCGTAAATTGTCATTATTTTGGTTTGACTACTGTTTATCTCCAACTTCTATGATTAACTTTTTTTTAGGGTTACTAGTTTCTGCTTACTCAGACCTTTTTATCTATTTTTACTGCCTCATGTCTTCTACGTATATTTGTGTCTATTTGCCTTTAAAAAAAAAGGTCTATTTGGGAATTCCCTGGATGTCCAGTGGTTAGGGCTCTGCACTTCCACTGCAGGGGGCACGGGTTCGATTTCTGGTCAGGGAACTAAGATTCTGCATGCCACACTGCGCAGCCAAAGGAAAAAAAAAGATTGATTTGTACCTACCTATTGTAAACAAGTATTGAGAAATTCATTGTATAACTGTTGTATAACAGCTCTAGTGTGTCACCAAAGCATGATAAAATTTACAGTTTCCCAGCATTTCCAGTGGCAGTGAAATTGTTTCTCTGTCCAAGATAAATGGCCTTGTTTTGAGATCCTCCCACCTACCACCAAATATAAGGCTACTTCTATTGAAACTTCTTTCCTTTTCTCTATAGTGTCAGCCTTAGCAGGTTCATCAGATAGAAAGATAGATAGATAGATACATACATACATAGATACATAGATAGTTAGATAGATACATAGATAGATAGACACATAGATAGATACATAGGCAGACAGGACTCTGGCTCAGATCACATTTCTAAGCTCTACTCCCACATTTCCAGTGGCCTGCAGGACATTTCTACCTGAATTTCTTGTTAGTACCCCAATGTCAAAATGGATAATAGGGAAAATTAATTATTTTCTCCAACAAAACCTTTTTTCCTCCCTGTGTTTGTTGTGCTAATGGTAGTACCTGACTTCCATTCAGTTGCTGCCAACCAGCTGGCTGACCATGCAAATCTGGCTTTTGACTTATACTACCACTGATGACTAATGAGCCTCCTATTTAGACTGTTCTTGGTTCCCAACTAACTAGATTTCTTTCACGTTCTATACCTACCTAACTATGGCTAGCCCTAGTCCTGACCAGATTCTCCTTCATCTTTTACCATTCAGGGCCCAATTTTCTTACTCTTCCATCTTTCCTTTACTAACACAGGTATCATTCATTTGCATCTTTAACTCTTCTCATGCAATATTGTTCTTGTCCATTTCCTTGGGAATCTTGGAGTACCACTACACCCCACCAAGGTCCATATTTTTATCACCACCCACTGTCCAAGTCTAAATTCCCTGACTCTTAATTTCCTACTCTGCCACTAATTGACTGTTATTCAAGACAAGTCATTTTTCACTCTGGTCTCAGTTGTAAAGGGATAGTGAATTAGACCTCCCAATCTCTAATGTTTTATGAAACTATAAAAGGCATTTTCCTAGCCTACAGCATGGAAACTTCAGAGATATCTTTGAAACGTTTCTTTCTAAGCCCCCCACCCACAATTTTCCATGTGATCAGTTTTTAAATTCTGCCCTAATCCTGGCTCTTGATTCACTCTTCTCTTTTCCACCCCATCACTACCACTGTTTATCCCTTGTTTAGACTATTACAATAGCCTTCTTAAAGATCTACCTGATTTCACTCTTCTCACTCAAATCCATTGGTTACACATATTTTGGAGTGTCTGCCCAGCCTACACCCTCTTTCCTTGCAATTGCATAGATCCCTACCAACTCCCAATACCTGATAAAGAAAGGGTAGGACTTACATAACCATGTTTACTATACCAGGTTACCCCAGAAGCAGCTGATTAAAGAGTCATGGAAATTAGATAGTTCTCTCAAAAATTTGAGCCAGGGGAACCTTCAAGGTGGCAGAGGAGTAAGACGTGGAGATCACCTTCCTCCCCACAAATACATCAAAAATATATCTACATGTGGAACAACTCCTAAAGAACACCTACTGAATGCTGGCAAAAGACCTCAGACTTCCCAAAAGGCAAGAAAATACCCACATACCTGGGTAGGCAAAAGAAAAAAGAAAAAACAGAAACAAAAGAATAGGGATGGGACCTGCACCTCTGGGAGGGAGCTGTGAAAGAGGAAAAGTTTCTACACACTAGGAAGCTGCTTCACTGGCGGAGACGGAGGGTGAACAGGGGGGAAATCGGAGGCACAGAGGAGAGCACAGCAAGAGAGGTGCAGAGGGCAAAGCAGAGAGTCTCCCGCACAGAGGATTGGTGCCAACAGGCACTCACCAGCCTGAGATGCTTGTCTGCTAACCCACCGTGGTGGGTGGGAGCTGGGAGCTGACACTCGGGCTTCGGAGGTCAGATCCCAGAGAGAGGACTGGGGTTGGCTGCGTGAAGACAGCCTGAATGGGACTAGTGCACCACAGCTAGCCAGAAGGGAGTCTGGGAAGAAGTCTGGACCTGCCGAAGCGGCAAGAGACCATTGTCTGCTATTGACAACTTCCCCAGGAGAACACGCGACATGCCTCAGGCTGTTACAATGTCACGCCGGCCTCTGCCGCCACAGACTTGCCCTGCATTCCAGTTATGATTACTGTACCCCTCCCTCTCCCCAGCCTGAGAGAGCAAGGAAGCCTAATCATCCGCTGCTTTGACCCCCTCCTGTCTGGGTGGGGAGCACACACCTCAGGGCAACCTACACGCTGAGGCAGGGCCAGAACCAAAACTGAACCCCAGGAGCTCTGCAAACAAAGAAGAGAATGGGAAATTTTTCTGTGCAGCCTCAGGAGCAGCAGATTAACCCGCCACAATCAACTTGATATACCCTGCACCCATGGAATACCTGAATAGACAACGAATGTTCCCAAAATTGAAGCGGTGGACTTTGGGAGCAACTATAGACTTGGGCTCGGCTGTCTGTTTGTTTCTGATTATCATGTTTATCTTAGTTTAGTTTAGTTTAGTTTTTAGTGCTTGTTATCATTGGTAGATTTGTTTTTTGGTTTGGTTCCTCTCTTTTTTCAATTATTATTTTTTAAATTTTATTATTATTCTTTTAATTTTTTCTTCCTTTTTTTCCTTCCTTTTCTTCTGAGCTGTGTGGCTGACAGGGTCTTGGTTCTCTGGCCAGGTGTCAGGCCTGAGCCTCCAAGATAGGAAAGCTGAGTCCAGGGCAGTGGACCACCAGAGACCTCCCAGCCCCACATAATATCAGTTGGCGAGAGCTCTCCCAGAGATCTCTGTCTCAGCACTATGACCCAGCTCCACCAAATGGCCAGCAAGCTCCCGTGCTGGACGTCCCATGCCAAATAACTAACAAGACAGGCACACAACCCGACCCATTAGCAGAGCGCCTGCCTAAAATCATACTAAGTTCACAGTCACCCCAAAACACACCACTGGATGTGGCCCTGCCCACAAGAAAGACAAGATCCAGTCCCACCCACGAGAACACAGACACCAGTCCCCTCCACAAGGAAGCCTACACAACCAACTGAACCAACCTCAGCCCCTTGGGACAGACACCAAAAACAATGAGAACTACTAACCTGCAGCCTGTGAAAAGGGGACCCCCAAACACAATAAGTTAAGCAAAATGAGATGACAGAGAAATACGCAGCAGATGAAGGAATGAGGTAAAAGCCCACCAGACCAATCAAACGAAGAGGAAATAGGCAGTCTATGTGAAACAGAATTCAGAGTAATGATAGTCAAGATGATCCAAAATCTTGGAAATAGAATGGGGAAAATACAAGAAACGTTTAACAAGTACCTAGAAGAACTAAAGAGCAAAGAAACAATGATGAACAACACAATCAATGAAATTAAAAATTCTCTAGAAGGAATCAATAGCAGAATAACTGAGGCAGACGAATGGATAAGTACCTGAACAATAAAATAGTAGAAATAACTACCACAGAGCAGAATAAAGAAAAAAGAATGAAGAGAATTGAGGACAGTCTCAGAGACCTCTGGGACAACATTAAATGCACTAACATTCCCATTAGAGGGGTCCCAGAAGAAGAAGAGAAAAGAAAACGGTTTGAGAAAATATTTGAAGAGATTATACTTGACAACTTCCTTAATATGAGAAAGGAAATAGTCATTCAAGTCTATGAAGCACAGAGGATCCCATATAGGATACATTTAAGGAGAAACATGCAAAGACAATTATTAACCAAACTATCAAAAATTAAATTCAAAGAAAAAATATTAAAAGCAACAGGGAAAAACAACAAATAACATACAAGGGAATCTCCATAAGGTTAACCTCTGATCTTTCAGCAGAAGCTCTGCAAGCCAGAAGGGAGTGGCAAGACATATTTAAATTGATGAAAGGAAAAAACCTACAACCAAGATTACTCTACTCAGCAAGGATCTCACTCAGATTCGACAGAGAAATTAAAACCTTTACAAACAAGCAGTAGTTAAGAGAATTCAGCACCACCAAGCCAGCTTTACAACAAATGCTAAAGGAACTTCTCTAGTCAGAAAACACAAGAGAAGGAAAAGATATACAAATACAAACCCAAAACAATTAAGAAAATGGGAATAGGAACATACATATCGATAAGTACATTAAATGTAAATGGATTAAATGTTCCAACAAAAAGACATAGACTGGCTGAATGGATACAAAAAAACCCATATATATGCGGTCTACAAGAGACCCACTTCAGACCTAGGGACACATACAGACATAAAGTAAGGGGATGGAAAAAGATATTCCATGCAAATGGAAATCAAAAGAAAGCTGGAGTAGCAATTCTCATATCAGAAAAAATAGACTTTAAAATAAAGACTATTACAAGAGACAGAGAAGGGCACTGCATAATGATCAAGGGCTCAATCCAAGAAGAAGATATAACTATTATAAATGTTTATTCACCCAACATAGGAGCACCTCAATACATAAGGCAAATGCTAACAGCCATAAAAGGGGAAGTCAACAGTAACACAATAATAGTAGGGGACTTTAACACCCCACTTTCACCAATGGACAGATCATTCAAAATGAAAATAAATAAGAAAATATAAGCTTTAAATGACACATTAGACAAGATGGCCTTAGTTGATATTTACAGGACATTCCATCCAAAAATAACAGAATACACATTTTTCTCAAGTGCTCATGGAACATTCTCCAGGACAGATCATATCTTGGGTCACAAATCAAGCCTTGATAAATTTAAGAAAATTGAAATTATATCAAGTATCTTTTCTAACCACAGTGCTCTGAGACTAGATACCAATCACAGGGAAAAACTATAAAAAATACAAACACATGGATGCTAAACAATACGCTACTAAATAACCAAGAGATAACTGAAGAAATCTAAGAGGAAATCAAAAAATACCTAGAAACAAATGACAATGAAAACACAATGACCCAAAACCTGTGGGATGCAGCAAAACCCATCCTAAGAGGGAAGTTTGTAGCAATACAGTCCTACCTCAAGAAACAAGAAAAATCTCAAATAAACAACCTAAACTTACACCTAAAGCAATTAGAGGAAGAAGAATTTAAAAAACCCCAAAGTTAGCAGAAGGAAAGAAATCATAAAGATCAGATAAGAAACAAATGAAATAGAAACAAAGAAACAATAGCAAAGATCCATAATACTAAAAGCTCATTTTTTGAGAAGATAAATAAAAATGACAAACCATTAGTCAGACTCATCAAGAAAAAAAGGGGAAGACTCAAATCAAGAGAATTAGGAATGAAAAAGAAGGAACAACTGACACTACAGAAATACAAAGGATCATGAGAAATTACTACAAGCAACTCTATACCAATAAAATGAACAACCTGGAAGAAATGGACAAATTCTTAGAAAAGGTCAAACTTCCAAGACTGAATCAGGAAGAAATAGAACATATGAACAGACCAATCACAAGCACTGAAATTGAAACTAAAGCCCAGGACCAGATGGCTTCACAGGTGAATTCTATCAAACACTTAGAGAAGAGCTAACACCTTTCCTTCTCAAACTCTTCCAAAATGTAGCTGAGGGAGGAACATTCCCAAACTCATTCTACGAGGCCACCATCACACTGATACCAAAACCAGACAAAGATGTCACAAAAAAAAAAAAAACTACAGGCCATTATCACTGATGAACATAGATGCAAAAATCCTCAACAATATATTAGCAAACAGAATCCAACAGCACAGTAAAAGGATCATACACCATGATCAAGTGGGGTTCATCCCGGGAATTCAAGGATTTTTCAAGATATGCAAATCAATCAATGTGGTACACCATATTAACAAACTGGAGGATAAAAACCATATGATCTTTTCAATAGATGCAGACAAACCTTTTGACAAAATTCAATATCCATTTCTGATAAACACTCTCCAGAATAGGCATAGGGGGAACCTACCTCAACATAATAAAAGCCACATATAACAAACCCACAGCCGACATCGTTCTCAGCGGTGAAAAACTGAAACTATTTCCTCTAAGATCAGGACAAGACAAGGTTGCCCACTCTCGCCACTATTATTCAACATAGTTTTGGAAGTTTTAACCATGGCAGTCAGAGAAGAAAAAGAAATAAAAGGAATCCAAATTGTAAGCAAGTAAAATAGTCACTGCAGATGACGTGATACTATACAGAGAGAATCCTAAAGATGCTACCAGAACACTACTAGAGCCAATCAATGAGTTTAGTAAAGCAGCAGGATACAAAATTAATGCAAAGAAATCTCTTGCATTCCTATACACTAATGGTGAAAATCTGAAAGTGAAATTAAGGAAACACTCCCATTTACCATTGCAACATAAAGAATAAAATACCTAGGAATAAAGCTACCTAAGGAGACAAAAGACCTGTATGCAAAGAACTATAAGAGAGTGATGAAAGAAATTAAAAATGATACAAACAAATGGAGAGATATACCATGTTCCTGGATTGGAAGAATCAACATTGTGAAAATGACTATACTACCCAAAGCAATCTACAGATTCAATGCAATCCCTTTCAAACTACCAATGGCATTTTTCACAGAACTAGAACAAAAAATTTCACAATTTGTATGGAAACATAAAAGATGCTGTAGAGCCAAAGCAATCTTGAGAAAGGAAAATGGGGCTGGAGGAATCAGGCTCCCTGACTTCAGACTATACTACAAAACTACAGTAATCAAGACAGTATGGTACTGGCACAAAAACAGAAATATAGATCAGTGGAACATGATAGAAAGCCCAGAGGTAAACCCACGCACATATGGTCACCTTATCTTTGATAAAGGAGGAAAGAATATAAAATGGAGAAAAAACAGATTCTTCAGTATGTGGTGCTGGGAAAACTGGACAGCTACATATAAAAGAATGAAATTAGAACACTTCCTAACACCATACACAAAAATAAACTCAAAATGGATTAAAGACCTTGATGTAAGGCCAGAAACAATCAAACTGTTAGAGGAAAACAGGCAGAGCACTCTGTAACATAAATCACAGCAAGATCCTTTTTGACCCACCTCCTAGAGAAATGGAAATAAAAACAAAAATAAACAAATGGGACCTAATGAAACTTAAAGGGTTTTGCACAGCAAAGGAAACCATAAACAAGACAAAAAGACAACCCTCAGAATGGGAGAAAATATTTGCAAATGAAGCAACTGACAAAGGATTAATCTCCAAAATATACAGCAGCTCAGGCAGCTCAATATCAAAAAAGCAAACAACCCAACCCAAAATGGGCAGAAAACCTAAGTAAACATTTCTCCAAAGAAGATATACAGATTCCCAACAAACACATGAAAGAATGCTCAACATCACTAATCATTAGAGAAATGCAAATCAAAACCACAATGAGGTATCACCTCACACCGGTCAGAATAGCCATCATCAAATATCTACAAACAATAAATGCTGGAGAAGGTGTGGAGAAATGGGAACCCTCTTGCACTGTTGGTGGGAATGTAAATTAATACAGCCACTATGAAGAACATTATGGAGGTTCCCTAAAAAACTAAAAATAGAACTACCATATGATCCAGCAATCCCACTACTTGGCATATACCTTGAGAAAAAATTTCGCCACTATTCAGAAAGCCTTCCTGAAGAAGGCTTTCTCTTCCTGAAGACTCTTTTTCTTCAGAAAGAGTCATGTACTACAATATTCATTGCAGCTCTATTTACAATAGCCAGGACATGGAAGCAACCTAAGTGTCCATCGACAGATGAATGGATAAAGAAGATGTGGCACATATATACAATGGAATATTACTCAGCCATAGAAAGAAGCAAAACTGAGTTATTTGTAGTGAGGTGGATGGACCTAGAATCTGTCATACAGAGTGAAATAAGTCAGAAAGAGAAAAACAAGTACCGTATGCTAATACATATATATGGAATCTAAAAAAAAAATTGGTTCTGAAGAACGTAGGGGCAAGACAGGAATAAAGACGCAGGCATACTGAATGGACTTGAGGACACGGGGAGTGGGGAAGGTAAGCTGGGACAAAGTGAGAGAGTAGCATTGACATATATATACTACCGAATGTAAAACAGGTAGCTAGTAGGAAGCAGCTGCATAGCACAGGGAGATCAGCTCAGTGCTTTGTGACCACCTAGAGTGGTGAGATAGGGAGTGTGGGAGGGAGATGCAAGAGGGAGGGGATATGGGGATATATGTATACATATAGATGATTAACTTTGTTATACTGCAGAAACTAACACACCATTTTAAAGCAATTACATTCCAATAAAGATGTTTTAAAAAAGTTTTTTGAGCCAAGAAAACCAGAATCTATAATTATATGGTATTGGATGTAGAATTAGGACCAGATTTGCCTCTCTTTCAATGAAGAGCAAGGTGAAAGCCATAATTAGGAGAACTGGGAACCAAGAACAGAGTGAAGGAGATTAGTTGCAGAAAGAACAGACTCTAGAAAATGGAGGTGTTCAGAGATACACACAGAAACAAATGCATGCACAAACACGTGTGGAAGGAGTGCTTGTCTGATAGCTCTCTAGTTCCTTTAAGGCCTAGTGCTATTTCATGTATTTGACTTCCTGTGATTCATACATTTCCTTTTAATGATTGTTTTTTATCTTAAGTTATTTGAGTAGACTTTGTTCCATTTTTTAACCTCCAGTCAATCTCCTAGGACATCACGTCTTTACTAATCATGTCATTTACTTGTTCAAAAACTTTCAATGGCTGTCCTTTGCTAATACATTTAATCCCATACTCCTAAGCTTGATATAATATATTTGGGTCCATTCTCTGGTCCAAGACATTCTTTTCACACTTCTCTCATCATCATCTGTATTCTTGCCTAACTGTTCTATTCTTTTCCCTCCAAGCATGCCTTATATGTTTTTTGCTTATGTTTTTTATTGTGCTATATCTTCTACCTGGAAAAAAAAAACTCTCCTTCCATCTCCACTGGTTGAAAACCTCTCCACCATTAAAGCCCAACTTAAATGACACTTTATATTTTTAATTATTCCATCCTTGATCTCCCAAGTTGGGTATGGTCTTTGATTTAAACTGCTATAGCAGTTTGTTCATCTTTCAACTTCATTATGGCAATGTGGCATGACAAGAGAATATAGGCTTTAGAGTCAGGCTGAGCTGCATTCAAGTCCTCATTTTGCTACTTAGTGGTTGTGTAACTTTCCCAAGTTATTTAATCTTTCCAGGCCTCAGAGGGAGAAACAGTTAATAAGCAAATAATCATTCAAATAAATAGATAATTATAAATTGTATAAGTGTTATGAAGAAAACATATAGGGTTTATATTAACATACAGGGTTTAGTATAAATTTACAAGGTTTACAGAGTACAGTATGGGGACCTAGCCTGGTTTAGGGGTTTCAGGAAGGCTTCCCTGAAGAAGTAGCCTTTAAGCAAAGTCTGGAAGAATAAGTAGCCAAGTGACAAGTCTAAGAGAAAAGTTCTCAAGACAAAGAAACTAAGCATAAACAAAGGCACTGAGGCCCTCCTGCATCTTACTTTATCACTAGTATTTTCTCTTCTCCCCTCTTAGCTATTGCTTCATTCAGTCCCATTGTTTCTACATTTCATGTTTCATGTCACGATTTGTGTTCTGTTAGTAAGTTTAATTCTTATTGCCCTATTTTTGTGACATTTTATAGCATAATCTTGATAATTGCAAGCATCAATTTAGTGTATCTGTTAGCTATACCATTCTAGTGGTTGACTAACCTTTGCTGCTAAAACATTGAAATATGAATAGGTGAAGATAACTGCTCTTTTAATTCTAATATTTTTTATTCTTTCCGTTTGATGACTTCCCTTTTTCTACTTTCTTTTTCTTTGAGTAATTTTTTAAAAATATACATATCTATATGCATATATATAATATATATCTTTTAAAAAATTATATATCCCATATATTATATATATCCTTATTATATGTTCATAAGAAGTCTAACCTGTAGTGGGATATTGACATCTAAGCAAATAATTCTAAACTGAGGCAGAATATTTTTCCATTTCCTTTAGCTCATATTTTACCCTCTCCCCACTTGACTCCTCTGATGACATATTCTCCCTCCTGCCTCTCTGCTTGTACTTTTTCAGTATCAATTTTTCTTTTTCAGTACACTCTGTGTCCCTCATAGACTGTCTGAGTTCTTCAAGTGTAGAGTAACCATATCTAACTTTACCAGAGTAGCCTCAGCACCCATTTCCTAGGGAATGAGTTAAAGAACAAAAGACTAGGTTAGAGGAAGCAGGAACTATTCAATCAGGGAGATTTGAAGTGGCTCTGTCATTTACTAGCCTTGTAAATTTGGGCATTTATTACCTTCCCTAAATCTCTCTTTCTTCATCTGAAAAATATGAATGATAACAGCTACCTCACAGGATTCTTGGATAACTAAATCAGACAATGTATTTTAAATGCCCAATAGAGACTCATCTCTAGTAGACTTTTTTTTTTAAGTTTTGTTGAATTAACACATAAAAATAAGTGAGTGAGCAGGTTATTGAGTGAGTAAATGCATTTGAGTGACTAGAACAAATACTGTAAAAAATTTTATAATGGATTCACCAGGAGATATTTCCTATACAAGCAACAGCTGTCTTGCTTTTTGAAGGGATGGTTAAGAGGTCAGCCGGCAGAGATGCAGCAGTCAGTGAACTAGGAACCTGAAGCTTGAGAAGCAGTGTGAGGAAAGGCCAAGACTGGGGAAGGCATCCCTTTTTTATTGAAAACATTATTTCCTGCTGTTACTTTACCTTTCTCCCCGCTTTTTTTCATCAGTTAAAGAACTCTAAAGATGGGCTGGCTGCCAACTCATTCAAGGTGAATCAAATCTCATTAACCAGGTGACAAGTTAGCCCTCACACAATAAGCTATAGGCTTGGATTTTGAAAAGAGAATGTGGGTTATTGTTAAAAATAATATAAATTATTATTGTTGAATGAAGATTTCTGTTGCCTAATTATTATTATTCAGTGAAATGTTTTAGAGACAGAATCATGGCAATGATGTTGAAGGTACTACAATTTCTTATTTAAAAAAAAAAGAATGTGAACATTTATGTAAAGTCCACTGGAAAGCTAATCTCTAGATTAATATCTAGAGTCCTATGTGCTTCAGACCTATCTCAGAATTTGAAACTGAGAATGATAATCTAGCAGGTAGGATTTATAAGTTGTTGACTTCATCTCTGTACTCTTTAGATGGAAAATGGACTTTGATGACAGACTTAAATTAACAAGCCAGTATGCTGTATTGCTATATTCTTACCTGTTTGCTTTATTAGTCAGGGTTCATGTCTCTTCATTCTATTGTGTCACTGAGTAATGGAAAAAGAAATTCATTTTGGAATTATACAAAAACTTGGATTCAAATTTTAGCCCTGCTGTTTACTAGATGTGTGAAATTGGACAAGTTACATAATCATTCCAATCCTCTTTAAGATAAGGATAATGCTTCCTAACTTATAAGATTGCTGTGATGATTAGAAATTACATTTTAAAACTACCTACCCTTGTGCTAGGCGTATGATAGAATTTGACAAAAGCTAGTCAATATGAAGAATTTACCTTATCTAGTTGTTGATAGAATCTTCTTCACAAATACATGTAAAAATAATTAAAATTCATGATCATAGAAAAAATGTAAAATTTTCTTTGTTATAAAAGCATTCCCATTTATGTCATACAACATTAAGAAATTCAAGTGAAAACTTTAAAAACCTGTAATACCACTCTACCACCATAGCACACATATAATTTTGCATATTCTCTTTATCTCTTTATTTTTATTTATTATTGCATTTTTTGAGTTGAAATGGTTGAAAGGATATATTTTGGAGTTCATTCACTTAGTGTTTTATCATGTTATCATTTTTTATGTCAGTATACTAAGTATCAGTAAGAAATACCATAATTTATTTAATCATATCAACATTATTAGATATTTGGCTTACCTCCTAGTGGAGGCTATTATTGAAAGCTATATAATTAATAAATGCTTTTATGCATATTTAAGGGATTTTGGAGCCGATAGGGGTATTTCCTTTATAGGCTAAATCCCCTAGGTGAGATTAACGGCATATATATATGCCTTTAGTCCTTGAAACATTGTTTTTCAGAATGAACATACATTCTTCTAGAAACCAATAGCCTTCACTGGACATTATCCAAAGCACTGCTCCTAGAACAATTTAGTAGGATAGAGCAGGCAGAAAAATAAAAGATGAGTGGGGGAAGAGGTTCACTATTAGATTGGGATATGGTAGGGAGAAAAAGGAGATACTTATAATCTATGATTTAACTAAAATCCATGTGCTATAGGCCTTTGGATAAATTGATAATCTATTCTTTAATTCAGTAAGACAGTCTATTAATCTTTCATCAAGCCTGTTATGAGAAGAATGAGAACACACATAATCCCTGCCTTTTGGGAGTAACACACGACCCTGACTTCTGGAAGCTTATATTTCAGTGGGAGAAATATTTAAGTTTTAATTTTTTAAAAATAATTTCAATACAGTTGAGAAGTGTTCCATTGCAGGTTAAGTATGCTACAGGAGGGCAAACAACTTTACCTTGGAGCATGAGGATTAATTAGTGTATATGCTGACCTCACAAGAAAAAGAGGGCATTGTTAAATATCTTTTCCTGCTACCATCTCCCAGCTCTGGAAAGTGTGACTGGCCCAACTGAGAGTAGTACTGTATGCCCTATAGACTATTCCTAAAGGTTCAAATGAAGTATCTTATTATGGGTCTTTAATATGCTGGAACCTCCTGCTTAGACTGCTTTGTGTTCACAGTATCTGGCAAATAGTCCTCAATCATGGTTTGAAGATGCAATAAGTAAATTTAATGTTGACTACCTAAATAGGTAATAGGAATCATGATTCATTTTGAGCTACCCCATCTATGCTAAGCATCTTAAGACACAGGTAATGTAGAACTAGCTTTATTGAAAAATAATGTGAGAAAAATATCAATCCTTTAATTTGATATTCTTTTAATTTAATCCTGAGCCATCTTTTTAATTTCATTTCAGTAGGTAATGTTCCTTGTTACCTTTTTTGTTCAAGCCTACAACTTGATGTTTTCCCTATTGTAGGAGGATTTGTAAATCTCAACCACCCAGAGTGAGATCATGTTGTCATCAGACTTAACCTGGTAGGAGTTGGGGATTAGATGAAACTCTGAAGAAGTTTCAAAAGAACCTCACTGAGTAAAGCCAATTTTATCCAGAACCACTGAAGTTCACAGATTGTAATTAACAATTTGAAATTTGTAATATTACCTGAATTTCAGATGGGTGAGAATTTAACCCTACATTAAAGGAGCCCAGGCAAAAGGACACGAGTTACGTCACAGAGACTTATTAAATGTGATGGAAATTCGACAGACGAATGCTGACAAACAGGTGCAAGAGCTGAATTAATTTTTAAACCCTACCACTGAGGAGGAATTGCAGTGCATCACATTGACAGCCACAGCACATTGCTAATTTCATTCACAAGCTTAAAAATCTCAATATATTTGAACATGTGAATGTATTAAATTTTAAAAAGTGTAAGTAGCATAAGGGTATCCCAGAACTAAAAATGATAATTTCTCTCTGGGACCTCAAGTCATTTATCTAGCCAGAAGCATGGTGTTTTTTATGAATGAAATCTATCTTACTGCTTCCACATACAAATTGTGTTCTATTATTATATATAGTGCAGACTGTTACTAAGCAAGCTTTTCTCTTTTTTTTTTTTTAATATGAAATTCCTTGTGAGTCAGAGGAAGACTGAATATTCACTGCTATAGTTTCCAACTTCTGCTGTCATGCATAAAGGGGGTTTTTAACCAACGTTTCTGATGGTGCTAAGTGGTGATATTCCTGGAGTTAAAGAAAAATATAACAAACCAAAACTAGATAAATGCAGAGCCTTGTTTGGTGGTATTATTAAAGATGGTAAGTTGTAAGCTGAAAACTCAGTAAACTCAATATGTTTTCACCAGGAATTTACCTACTTTGGAGTCCCTGGTATATTTGAGCCTTTGATAGAAGCCCTGCAGTGTCTCCACATAAATCTGCATGTATATACAAAATCTTACAAAGATTTTATGAATTTCCACATTCAGAATACCATTTATGGTACATCTTGATTTTTATCTGGGACTGGAAGAATATCTCTTATTTAGTGGATTTTCCCCTTTGCCACCTACTGTGCACCAGGCCCTAGACCTGGGACTGGGGATATAAGGAAAATAAGAAAAGGTTTCTGGACTACTTACAGCCTAGTAGGGGCTAGTAGATAAATAGTACAGAGTAGTAAATAGTTTGATAAAAATATCTATTAAAAGGTCATTGCAAAATCTTCCTGGAGAAGATTGCACCTTAGTGAGTATTAAGGATGAGTAGACATAAACTGTAAGAAGAGGGAAAGGGACATTCTAGACTGAGAATGAGAGCAAGAAGCACTGCCCTGTCATTGGTAAAATTGTGTATTTACAAGAAATGCATAATAACAAATGTATGGAAAAATCAGTCTTCTTTCAACGTTTTTCAAGAAGCTTTAAAGAAAAAAAAAATAAAAGGATCTGGGTTTAATTTCCCAAGATTATAGCCATCTGAACCCTTTATTCCTAATTGTACACGAGCTTGTCCCCTCATTTTGCTTAGCTGGAGAATATTAAGTATTCATTTTTAGAACATAAAAAAACTGTAAAGGACTCCCTTCCTAGGGAGTCAGGAAAAGCCCAGTATGTACGGCATTGGATGAGTCTAGATTCCTAATCAAAAACATGTAATCAGTACCTGCCCAAAAATCTTTTTATAATGGCAGCAGTAGCAACTGTTTCTTTTTTAAACCCACTATCAAGAAAACTGATGAAAAAGAGACAAATGCACAGTCTAATAACCTGAGCTAACAATATATTATTTTCAATGGAACGAAAAGGACAAAAGCCA
This sequence comes from Lipotes vexillifer, assembly GCF_000442215.2. Taxonomy (NCBI): domain Eukaryota; kingdom Metazoa; phylum Chordata; class Mammalia; order Artiodactyla; family Lipotidae; genus Lipotes; species Lipotes vexillifer. The sequence goes on from NW_006788592.1 coordinate 759,524, forward strand.
AAGGTATTCATTACTTTTCCCAGGGTAAGAGATCAGGGCAGTTGCTGCCTTCACCACATGCGCAGTCTTTAGGCTTGACAATGCACATCTCCCCAAGGGAAATGTGGAAAGAAAGCCAAACTCTTGCAACTTGATGCAAAGTGATTTGGGTTCCATTACAACATCTCTCAGTAAAAGGCTATTCAAGCTTAGAGTAAAGATTCCACACTCATTTTCTCCCAGAAAATGAGATTGTTATATAAACACCAGACATGGAATCAGAGCTTCTGGAAATCCATCTAAACCATGTGATTTCATCTTAACTTCCTTAAATTCTAATCAGGAAAAAGGAGATGAGATAGTTTAGTGAACATACAATCTTAAAATTGTTACCTTGTTTTGGGCACACTTAAAAACTCAAGAACATCCTAAGGAAATTTTAAAAATTACAAACCTATATAATAATATTGGGGGTTTTGTTTATTTCTGTTTAGATGAACTAATGCTGATCTGGGCTTCCCTGAATGTATTTCTCAGATGAACTCGCCAGAAATGTTATGCCTTTCTTCTGGGGAAGTTAGGCTCATTCAGTATTTCAAAAAAAGGGGATGTTAGGGTACACTTCACGTTAAAAAGATCTGAGTTCCCATTTGACTCCTGTGAACTTGAGAAGATACATTTTACACCTTTGTTTTTGACCTTTAAATGGAAATAAGGATATTTACTTCTTACCTCTCAGGGTTATTATAGGGATTTCACGATGTAATTAAGATATTTGGAAAGTTATTAACACAAAACCTATTTTCAATATTTTCCAAAGTGTGTTACCCAGAAAATGAGTTCTATGGAATAAATAGTTGTTATTAAAAATTAAAAGTTCTGTTTCAAAAAGTTTGGACATGCTAATAGGTAAACAAAGTTAAACAGTTGCCTTCAGAGCTTTACCATGCTAATGGGTATTGTGAGTCTCCAAAAGAGGAGTATAGCATGCTGCATTTCTCAGACTTATAAACAGACACATTGGTGTTTGGTTGGGGGGTGCAAGTGCTATAGTTTACAAGATTACTGTTCTGCAGAACAGTAGTTTGGAAAATGCTGTCTATATGAGAGCCAAAGATCCCTTCCCCCTCCCTCTCCACTCCCCCCCCCCTCCTTCCCTTAATAGTATGTACAATCCTTCTTTATAACCCTCTTCCCAATATTTATTTATTTATCATTCTCTTCTTTGGGTTTGAATTTCTTGAGGACAAGGACTGTGTCTTCATAAACATTTTAATCCCCAGTGTTTACTACATTGTACATAATAAATATTGACTAAGTGAATGATGCTGTAATTACTGATATACATCATTCAGGATGTAATTACTGGGTGTTTTGGAGCTGTGAAAACAATGGGCCTGGTTTAAAATGACTCCAAATATATTTTATCCTTGTGGAACTGTGCCTAAGAAAGCAGATAACCTGTACAGAAAAATGTTCCATGAGAACTAAAGCAAAGAAAAAAAAACAACAGAGAAAGAATATTATGTGCTTAGAATGCCATAATACAAGTTGTATAGTTAGGTGGCAAGAGGAATCTAGGAGTGTAATTATGGAAAATAATGTCTTGGACAGGTGAGTGCAATCTGGAAGGTTAGGTTCATGAAATTAGGGTTTTAATTCTTAGCATCAGTTATTATAAGTCAAGGTCAAACTGGAAAAAATTTTTTTAATGATTTCTCATTCCTATGCCATGCTAAGTCTTCATACTTTTAAGGCCTAAATACTGCTTAGTAAACTTAGAAGTATGCCGTTAATTTGTACATAAGGAAAATTTTAGCTTCATTCTGGATGCTGAGGTGTTTTAGTCTGATGCCTAAATCCAATAAGCATTACTCAGATGCTTCAGGGGTTTTCAGCAGCCCTCTATCCTACCTACTGTGCTATTAGTTCAGGATGAAAGTAAAATTAGTTTGGCAGAACCTCAAATTAACCTATCAAATCCCCTCAATCACTTATTCCATTTTACAACTGAGAATAATAAATAAATGTGTGAATGACATTCATAAAGTGACTACTTTATGCCAAGTGTGCACTAGGTGCTCCTGAATATTTTCATTATTTGATTTTCAGAATAATCCTGTGAGAAGTGTTATCACCTCATCTTCTAGTGGGGAAACAAACTCAGAAGTTGTGTTATTGCCCCACATCAAACAGCCATAAAAATGTAAAAGATCTTATATTGAGCCTAGTCTCTCCTTTCTAAGGTTTAGCCCTATTTCCATTACATCATGTCGTCTTAATATAATATTATCATTTCTTATGCTTTTCCATAGGGATGGTTAAAATGTGCATGTATAAACACAGTACTTACAAATAGCCTGACCATGACTTAAGTGAAGACAACTACTCAACTTTAATGAAGGACATGTAAAATATTAATGGAAATACTGTTTCTTGGATGGATTGTTTGATATGATAATGTAAATTCTTCCAGATCAGTTTAGAAATTTACTGTAATTCCAATCGTTTATCATTATATACTTTATTATTTCTAAATTTAATTTGGAATAATAAATGAATGAAAATACACAAAAAAATTTTAAAAAGAAAGATAATGGCATGGGAAAGGGGGACTTACTCCACCTGATAGCAAAACGTACTGGAAAATTTTTAAAAGCAGTAATAATCTGGTATTAGCAGAAAAATCGAGAAATACATCAGTGCAACACAATTGAGAATCCAGAAGCAGATTTGTATCTAAAAATGTAGCATATGATCAAAGCAGTACTTCAAATGAGTAGGGAAATAACATACTATTTCATAAATAGGGAAATTAGCTATGTGGTTTTTAAAAACTAAAGTTAGATCCCTACTTCATACTATACTAAAAATTAAACTTCTTGTGGATCAAATATTTAAATGTAAGAAATAAAACCAAAAATATACCAGAAAAACATAGACTTGGTTATATCTAAAATCTTGGGGTGAGGAAAGCCTTCCTAAACTTGACAAAATCTAAAAGACAAGAAAAATTTCTTTATAGCAGAAAATTCTAAATTTTTATATAGCAGAAAAAAATCTACAAAGTAAAAAGACAGTCACAATCCAGGAAAAATATTTGTAACTATATATGAGAGGAAAATGCTTTATATCTTTATTTTATAAATAGTTCTGCCAAATCAATAAAGAAAAAAGCAACATCACATTAAGCGTTTGTTCAAGCAATTCATAGCTAAAATCAAATGGTCATTAGATTTAAGAGGATGCCCACTTCTACTAATTGCCAAATAAATGCAAATTAAAACAACTATAAGCTATTATTTGCCTACTATTAGACTAGTCAACGTTACAAAAAGTAATAGTTTCCAGTACTAGTTGAGTACATGGGGAGGTGTACTCTCTCAAATACTATTGGTGGAAGTAAACTGGTACAATCTATTTAGACAGTAAATTTAGAAGCATTGATTCAAATTTAAATGGGCATAAACAGCCTTTGACCTAACACTAATTCTACAGGCATACTATCACAAGTTCACATACAGTTAAAGAATTTTTCCCAGATTGTGACTTTTTACTTTGTAGAGGTTTTCTGCCATGTAGAATTTTTTTAAATGTGCAGTTCACATGTTTACTGCAGCATTTTTTTGTGATAGTAAAAATAGAAAACATCCCAAATATTCCTGCT
>NW_006788592.1:763179-803504 GCF_000442215.2 Lipotes vexillifer
CATCCCAAAATTTCCTGCTGTGGTGGCAATATGAGCTCCACCAAAGTAGAGACTGCCTCTACCTTAATTACCATTTCCAGTTAGCTGGTACTGTTCTTGACAGTATAAACATTTGTTAAATGAACAAACAAAATGGACTATAATGTGTCTATACAACTGAAATTATTTTTTAAAGTAAGGTAATTAAACAAGTTGCAGATATTGTACAGATCATTCCCTTTTTACAAATATATATATATATATATATGTATGCATGTGCATACATTTATATACAAGTGTCATATATATCTATTAAGAAAAAAGTTAGAAAGTATACCTCTTGATTGCCTCTTACGGTGGAATTTAAGGAGTAGTGACATTAACATTTTACTGCATATACTACAGATAATATATCTTTTTGCTTTTATTTTTGTTTTTTTAACAATGACTATGTTTATAACTTTAAAGTACAAATACAATCATTCTTTCAATCTACTAACTCTTCTTGCTGTAAAACATTTGTAGCAGTTAACAAAGTCTTTGTTTTCACTGAGTGTATATTCTAGTGGAGGAAGACAGATGGTAAACAAATAAATATTATCCCTGATAAGGTATTATGAAAAAAAAAATAAAACCATGTAAGGGGACTCCAGTGACAGGGTGCTATTTTTCTTTTCTAATTCTGCAGTGTTTGAGAAGAGACCTGAGTGAGGTAAGGAGTAACCCATCCAGGTATATATAGGCAGATAGATATTCTTGGTACAGGTCAAAGGACCCAGGATGAACACGCCATGAATTAGTTAAGATTACAGAGCTCAAGATCAGGAGATGAGTTCAGAGAAATGGGGGTGGTGAGAAGCAGAAATTGTATATAACATAGGGACATTTGGCCAAGGTAATAAGAACTTCAGTTCCTATTTCATGTGATAGGAAGATACTAGAGGTTTTGAACCATGGAATGACATCCAATTTTTGTACACAAAAGATCTGTCTGATGACTGTGTGGAAAAGATGATGATGGCTTGGAGTAGGGTGAGACAGGCAAGCAAACTAGTAATCACAGTAGTGTGATAAGTGCTATGTGAAGAGTTAAGCACACCTCTTCCCACTTAGAACTAATATACATTGGCCTGGTATGAGGTAAATCTGTTGATGGACTATAAACCAGAAAAAGGAGATTTTCTCTCAGTACCAAACAAAATGACCCAAATTGTGATTGAGTCCATATTTTGTCTTACCTGCTCTCTGCCTTAATCAAATGAATTAGCCATACAAGACTTTGTGATTAAGCTCAGGAAATGGAAAAACAGACCAGTTTCTATTTCTGATAACAGGATGTGGGAGATGAGAAAGCAGTGAAGGATTGCAAAACAGCCAGCTACTCAGAGTCAGGGAGCATGTATCACTAATATTTTTCTTCCTATGGCCTAAATCAGATTCCAGCTCATAGGTAGGCATTGGTTCTGGTATAGTTTTTGAATCTTTTTTCCTGATGACCTGTAGGTCTAGTCTATGCATACCGAAGAACTCTGTGGCAGAGTTGCTCTCTGACCAGTGACTTTCACAAAGAGACCCTTTTTTGCTACCTCAGAGGCACAGGACATTTACTGATTGTCTTTAAAGTTTCCAATTCAGACAAAGAATCTTGCTTAATTCTTGATAGCAGTATTGTCTTTTCTTATATTCTTGTCTGTTTGTAACAATGCCAGCTGATGTTTTGTTTTTACTACTTTATTTTACATTATTTTATATACTTTTGTACCTTTATTTCATTTTATACAATCTGCATTGTCAACCTCTCTTCCCATAAATTACAGACACAAAAGTGCCAGTAAAAAGGAAGGGAGGATATGTGCCTTTCATCCCCAGAGCAGCACCAAAAAGCTGCACGAAACACGTTGCCAATTGCAGTCCCTTGTCATCTCTCTAAAAATGGGACTTGAGGAGGCTGACAGGACCACACCTAGAAATCCTTCCAAGAAATCCAGTGGACATAGTCCATATTAGAATTCCCTAAACAAAAGTAAGAAAGCCCCAGAAGGAAAGCTTCATGGACTGTAGTTATCCTATTATCTTCAGGATCATCCATTCCTCAATATAAACAAAAGTTCTCATTTTCTTTTTCCATGATATGATATTGACAAGGCCTAATTAGACCTTATAAAGACAAGCTTATCTGATCACAGTGGTGTTAATTTGTGAGCTCCAGATTCATAGTGTGGATGTACTTAATGTGAACATGAATTATATAAACGACATTGCATAATATAAAATGTTAATAAAGTCTCACTTTATGTGAATACTTTGAAATAAAAACAGATTTCTTCAATTAAAAAAATCAGTCAGGAATCTCATAGTTTCATAACTAGCTGGCTGAATGAATTATAAACTATAATTATAGCAGAGGAAGGTGCCATTTTAGCTGGTAAACAGAAATGCCTACCATACTTTGTCATGTCAAATGAACCAATGCTGTTGTTTATATTAGAATTTCTATGGGGATTTCAGACATTACCTTGTTATTTTAACATTTCCTATTTGTATTAGCTTTAAAAAACATTTAAAGATAATATCAAGGAAGTGTTAATTAAGCTCTCTGCTTTTCTATCATTTCATCAATTTAGTTAACACATATCCAGGCATGGCTAATTCAGGGTGCTATGTTAAAAACCACATCCTCAAATATATATCTTTGAAATGTGATAAAATGCAAAGAAAGCTAAGCAGTTACCACGTTGAGCCATGGTTTTAATTTCTACAAAATATTAGAGATGATAAGAAAAACAATTTTTTAAGCCTTAAAGCAAAAATATCCTACAGTATTTGTTGATCCATATGCTCCATGAATGTTTACCTCCTATTTTACATTAAAATCCATATACATTAAAATGTATTTTATATTACATTTCTCCTTTGAAAAAATTAGCATTGAATTAGGCAAGGTTTGAATCACATAAGGACTTCAGGAATGCAGCTTTCTTGAAGCGTTCTCTAAATCCAAGCTCTAAATTGTGAATAGTTTCATGTTTATTCAGATCCTTAGAATGTTTTGAAATGCATTGCCCAGTGACCAAAACTCTTTCGGGCCTCCCTCCTCAGCTTTGACTTTGGCATTTTGTTTCTGAGAGACCTGGTTGTTGGAAGATAAATTCCCTAATATATAACATTTTCTAGCCTTTCAGCAAAGTAGATTTTGTAGAGGAAGAGTGAACCATAACACTGATTTGGTTAACGTCAGGCTGCCGAGTTCTCAGCTCTGTGGTACAGGTACAATATTATTTCTCCCCTTCTCTGATCCAGTTTCCTAAGAAGATTAATCAGATGTGTCTTAATGTACTTTACTACCAGAGCTACAGATTACTAAATGTGAACTGTTATTAAATTGTGAGATTCCCTTATATGTGCTGAATAAGAGAGGTTTGTGAGATATATATTTTATGGTTTTAGTGTTTACTCTTAGGTCCATGATCCATTTTGAATTAATTTTTGTGTATGGTGTGGAGTAAGGGTTGAAGTTCATTTTATTTTGTACAAATAATCACTTTCATTGAAAATCTGTTCTTTCTCCGTTGAATTAACTTGACATTTTGGTCAAAACATAATTGCCTATAGAAATGTGGGTCATTTTTCTGAAGCATGTAAATTTTTGGAACTATGTTATTTGGTGCATATGCATTTGTAATTGTATCTTCCTGCTGTCTTGATCATTTTTCTCAATAGTAAATGTTTATTTTGGGGTCTATCAATTCTTCTTTTTAAAAGTTTATTTTGTCTAATGGTAGTATAGTCTCTCTGGGTTTTATTATGCTTAATCTCTACATGGTATACTTTTTCACAGTCTCTTGCTTACTTTTATTTGTGTTTCTATATTTAATGTGCATTTCTGTAGACAATGTATAATTAGATCTTGCTAGTTTTCAGTCAGTCTCTACGTTTTTATTGGAGTGTTTAGTACCCTTACATTTAATGTGATTATATTTGGATTTATTGTCTGCCATTTTGCTATTCGTCTTCTCTTTGTCTCATTTTTATTTTCCTGTTCTTCTGCCTTCTTTTGTGTTAAACAATATTTTGTGGGTTATTTTTATTCTGTATTCACTTATTAGCTTTATTTCTTTGCATTATTTTTTGTTATTGCTTTAGGGACCACAATATGCAACTTTAACTTCCAGTAAAATATAGGAACCTTGTACTAGTGTAGTTTCATTTACACACTCTCATCCTTTGTGCTGTTGCTGTCATATACAATACATATCTATATCTATATTATAAAACCAAGAATGTTATATTATAATTTTACTTAGAGTCTTGCCTTTTAAAGAAATTAAGAATGACAGAAAGACAGTCCTGTCTTTTAAGAAATTAAGAGAATTATTTCTTATCTTCATATCATATCACTCATATTTTCATTACCCTCTCTCTATCCAAGTTATCAGCTGATGTTATTTTATTTCAGCCTGAAGTATTTCCTTTTGCATTTCTTAAATTTAGAGCTGTTAGCAATGAATTTTCTCATTTTTAAATTTATTTGAAAATGTCTTTGAACCTTTAATTCTGAAGAATGGTTTTAAAACAGCTTTCTTGGAAGACAGGTTTTTTCCCTCAACAATTTGAATGTTATTCCAGTATCTTATAGACTCCATTATCCTAATGAGAGATTAGCTGTTAATCATATTTTTGTTCTCCTATGTAATATATTGTTTTTCTGTGTTATATTCAAGATTTTTCTTATTATCTTCAGCTTGTAGTAGTTTGATCATGATGCATCTAGGTGCAGTTTTCTTTGTTTATTCTATTTGAGGTCGATTGAATTTTTTTGTAGCTGAGAGTTAATATTTTTCATCAAAGTTAGGAAGGTTTTCATTATTATTTCTTCAAATATTTGTTCACCTTTTTTTCTTTCTCTGCTCTTGTTTGACTCCATTTACCCTTAAGAGTTCTGAAAGATGTTTCTGACAGAATAGTTTTAAACTTTGATGGAAGGCTCGGAAATAAAATGGAGAAGTATGGATGAAATGGCACAGTTTTCTAAGGAAACTTTGTTCCTTAAATATACACACAACACAACCCAGTAAATTTACAATGGAAAATATTAATGTTACCTATTTGTCCTCTTTTCCTCTTTTTACAAAATCTGTTTGTAGGTGCATTTCCTCCCTCTGCTACTTATGCACGAAAAGACTTGCTACAACGATCTACCCATATCGCTACCAAGACTTTCCAAGCTTTTCGCATATTTGTGAACAATGAGCTCAATGAACTTTACACAGGACTGAAGACAGCTCAGAAGTTTCTGAGACCTGGTGGTCGCCTTGTTGCCCTCTCCTTCCATTCACTGGAGGATCGCATCATCAAACGATTCCTGCTTGGGATAAGCATGACACAAAGGTTTAACCTAAGTGCTAGACAGAAGGTGATACAAAAATCACAGTTGGGTTCAGATCATGAAAACACGGAAGGAGTCTCTATAGGAAGGGCCCCTTTAATGTGGAAAGTGATGCATAAGAAGGTACTTACTCCGGATGATCAAGATGTACAAAATAACCCCAGAGGACGCTCAGCCAAGCTTAGAGCAGCTATCAAGTTATGAGAAAGTTATCATCATCTGATTCTTCAAGTTCTTCCTCACAGTTTCTCGTGTAATATTCCTGAACAGCCTAATATAAGAAAGTGTGGGTTAGAGAGATATACTATATATGTGTGGAAATAGGGGGTGTTTAGCATTTTTTTCTCAAAAAGAAAATGTAGGAAATATTAGCATGACACAGATAGCTCAGTTCAAGATGTAGCAGTGTCTCAAAACTGGAAAAATTGTTTATCTTAGCATTATATTTGACTTTTGAAATGCAGTCCTTTCTCTAACCAGGAAATTTTTTTAAAAAAGAAGAAGAATAATAAGAGAAGAATATGTATATTTACTTAACTATGTAAATTCAAGCTGTCAAAAGAGAGATTATATCTGCATGCCCAAATTCTGAATTTAGATATTCAGATTTGCAACAGACTGTCTATAACTCAAATAATTAATAATAATCATAAAATGAATTTTAATTTTCCTACTTGGGAATAATTAATTACTACTATAGCTTTCTCAAATATAGGTACTATGAAAATTTAAAATATTCAAGTATTATTTTAAAAATACATTATACTGATAAATTTCATTACTGAAATTGCAGTGTTCATTGTTTTAAAGGGATTTTTCCGTATGATATGTGCCATGTTTTCATATATTAGAAACTAAAACTGTAGAATTGCTCTAATAGCTCTCACAGAAAGTGTTTCACAAAACTTATATTTAAAGTCAATTGTGTTTATTTTAATAATAGCCCAGAATGCTTTTGATAAATAAAAATCTCTCATTTGAATCTGGCAATTTTAAATTGGGCTATTCAAACTATTCAAAGTCTATTTGAAATGGAAAAGTATGTTGTCTCTTCCAGATACTAAAATCAATGTAATGATTTTATTTACAAATAGTAATTGTAATTGTAAAATGTTTATTCAGGTGAAGTTCACGTGGCAGAGGATTCTTTAACAAATTAATGAAATTGACTCAGTATTCACATAACTTTTAATACATAAATATGCACTTCTAATTTATTCAGTTATGCAGCAAGTACTGAACTAGGCAAAGAAACAAAGGCGAGTTAAATACACATAGCCCATAGTATTAGTCCTCTGGAGTTTATAATCTAGCCGAGAAGAGCAATGGTAGTTAAATAATCATAAATATTAGTATAAAATTGACAAAGCGGTAAGGGCTATAAAGAAGTAGTACAAGGTACCATAAGTACATCTAGTAGGGGTTTCATCTACTGAAGGAAACCAGGTCTGACAACATGGTGCTTGATTTGTGACTTGAAGGATGAATAAGTGATAATTAGTAAAAGGATACATGGGCATGTTCATTAAAGGTGCATGTAAATGATTGTTTTCTTAAGTAGTTTCCCTTGAAGTCATATTTATACTATTAATTTGCTCAGTAAACTATTTATTCAAATACAGGAAAAATTCATCTTCTCAATTATGATTACAAACTCTAAGTTGGTGAATCCAATGAATAAAATGTCAATATAACTATATGGGCAAAAGATAAGAATTAAATACTTGAATTTACCTCAGACTTACTTTATCTATGTCTGTAATATTTAGCTTTAGTTCCCAAGTTTGTTTACCACTTGTAATTTACAGACTTTATTCAGATCTGAACAATTCTGCAGTGAAATCAGAATTAGAAAATATTCTAGGGAACAGTATGCTCAAATTAGAAACAAATGAAGGTACCTAGCTTAATCTCGTCAGTCTTTCCTGAAGAATTTTGTAAGTTCCTCTTTGTATGTACGTCATATTTGTGAATGAGAATGATTCCCAAAGGTAAGTGCCCATCTGAGTATCTGATCAGAATATAAAAGATCACATCTAATATTCAACAATGATTCACCTATTTCATCAATCATTTTTGGATGCTATATAATACAGGAATCTTTTCATTAATGTTAAATGGAAATTGACTCACCTGGGTTGGATGGCATCCTTCCAAACTTCATGTCCTTTCCAGAACCTCATAATGTGACCTTATGTGGAAATATGGCTATTGCAGATGTAAGTAGTTAAGAGGAGGTCATACTGGAGCAGGGCAGACCCTTAATCCAATATGTCTGTGTCATTATAAGAAAAGGAGAAGAGAGAGACACAGGGAAGAATGCCACATGAAGGTAGAGGCAGAAATTGAAGTGATACATCTACAAGCCAAGGGACACCAAGAATTGTTGGCAACCATAAGAAGCTAGGAGAGAAGCATGGAATAGATTCTCCCTCATAGACTTTAGCAGGAACTAATAACTCTGCTGACACCTTGGTTTCAGACTTCCAAGCTCCAGAACAGTGACAGAATAAATTTCTGCTATTTTATGCCAGCCAATTTGTGGTAATTTATTACGGCAGCCCTAAGGAACTAATACTCTGACCAAAAACAAACAAAAAAATCTTGAAAAATATTCATGAAGAAAAAATCATGCTTCAATAAACACAAAATTGGTTTCAAAATGTTGTAGTGTAAAAATATATTAGCATTTTTCTGTAATTAGGCTGTTTGCCACAATCATTCTTACCTGACTCTTATTTTTAGTTGTAGGATGCATAATAAAATACATGAATGAGTTTCAAATTGTTAAGCTCTGGAGAATGGTTTAGGGAAATTCATACAATACATATAGAAAATAAAACAGATTATTGAATTGAATACATTTTAGTATATTTTATTGGAAAAGTACATTACTTTTCCAATAAAATATAAACTATATAAAACAAGCAGTTGTTTTACATTTCAGAATCTTTGTATCGACTGCTCTCTACCAATCATTTTAATATAACATCCATCCCATTGTGTAGGACATCAGTTAACAGGTTTTAGTTCATTGCTTATTAAGAAATGAAATTTAATAACTGCACACAATTTTTAATTGATATCCCTATTTTGTATATTCATTTCATTTTAACAATTATATGTTAGTTATGTAATCTTTTTGAAATTTCTAGGGTAATTTTTTTTGGGGTAATTTTTCGGCTATATCATATCTATATATTTTTTTCTATTTCATGTAATATGTGATATCTATTTTTTTTCTGTTTCATGTAATATATCATATATGGTTTGTGCTTAAATTCATTTATATTGAACTGTTTATTATGTTACAACCAATAGTTTATAAGAGAATACAGGGCTTCCCTGGTGGCGCAGTGGTTGAGAATCCGCCTGCCGATGCAGGGGACATGGGTTTGTGCACCAGTCCAGGAAGATCCCACATGCCACAGAGCGGCTGGGCCTGTGAGCCATGGCCACTGAGCCTGCACGTCCTGAGCCTGTGCTCCACAACGGGAGAGGCCACAACAGTGAGAGGCCCGCGTACTGCAAAAAAAAAAAAAAATACAGTATGTCTAAGGGTTTTTTTTGAATTATTGAATGTTATTTTTTTATACAGCAGGGTCTTATTAGTTATCCATTGTATACATATTAGTGTTCATATGTCAATCCCAATCTCTCAGTTCATCACACCACCACCACCACCACCCCCCGCTGCTTTCCCCCCTTGGTGTCCATACGTTTGTTCTCTACATCTGTGTCTCAATTTCTGCCCTGCAAACCAGTTCATCTCTACTGTTTTTCTGGGTTCCACATATATGTGTTAACATATGATATTTATTTTTCTCTTTCTGACTTACTCTATTTGACAGTCTGTAGGTCCATCCACATCTCTACAAATGACCCAATTTCATTCCTTTTATGGCTGAGTAATATTCCATTGTATATATTTACCACATCTTCTTTATCCATTCGTCTGTCATTGGGCATTAGGTTGCTTCCATGCCCTGGCTACTGTAAATAGTGCTGCAATGAACATTGAGGTGCATGTGTCTTTTTGAATTATGGTTTCCTCTGAGTATAAGCCCAGTAGTGGGATTGCTGGGTCATATGGTAATTCTATTTTTACTTTTTTAAGGAACCGCCATACTGTTCTCCATAGTGACTGTATCAATTTACATTCCACCAACAGTCCAAGGGGGGGTCCCTTTTCTCCACACCCTCTCCAGCATTTATTGTTTGTAGATTTTCTGATGATGTACATTCTAACTGCTGTGAGGTGATACCTCATTGTAGTTTTGATTTGTATTTCTCTGATAATTAGTGATGTTGAGCAGCTTTTCATGTGCTTCTTGGCCATCTGTATGTCTTCTTTGGAGAAATGTCTATTTAGGTGTTCTGCCCATTTTTGGATTGGGTTGTTTGTTTTTTAATATTGAGCTGCATGAGATGGTTATATACTATGGAGATTAATCCTTTGTCCATTGATTTATTTGCAAATATTTTCTCCCATTCTGAGGGTTCTCTTTTCATATTGTTTGTATTTTCCTTTACTTTGCAAAAGCTATTAAGTTTCATTAGGTCTCATTTGTTTATTTTTGTTTTTATTTCCATTTCTCTAGGAGGTGGGTCAAAAAGGATCTTGCTGTGATTTATGTCACAGAGCGTTCTGCCTGTTTTCCTCTAAGAGTTTGATAGTTTCTAGCCTTACATCTAGGTCTTTAATCCATTTTGAGTTTATTTTTGTGTATGGTGTTAGGGAGTGTTCTAATTTCATTCTTTTAGCTGTCCAGTTTTCCCAACACCACTTATTGAAGAGACTGTCTTTTCTCCATTGTATATCCTTGCCTCCTTTGTCATAGATTAGTTGGCCATGGGTGTGTGGGTTTATCTCTGGGCTTTCTGTCCTGTTCCATTGATCTATATTTGTCTTTTTGTGCCAGTACCATATTGTCTTGATTGCTATAGCTTTCTCGTATAGTCTGAAGTCAGGGAGTCTGATTTCTCCAGCTCCATTTTTCTCCCGCAAGACTGCTTTGGCTATACGGGGTCTTTTGTGTCTCAAATTTTAAGATTTTTTTGTTCTAGTTCTGTAAAAAATGCCATTGGTAATTTGATAGGGGTTGCATTGAGTCTGTAGATTGCTCTGGGTAGTATAGTCATTTTCACAGTATTGATTCTTCCAATCCAAGAACATGGTACATCTCTCCATCTGTTTATATCACCTTTAATTTCTTTCATCAGTGTCTTATAATTTTTTGCATACAGGTCTTTTGTCTCCTTAGGTGGGTTTATTCCTTGGTATTTTATTCTTTTTGTTGCAATGGTAAATGGGAGTGTTCCCCGAATTTCTGTTTCAGATTTTTCATCATTAGTGTATAGGAAGGCAAGAGATTTCTGTGCATTAATTTTGTATCCTGCAACTTTATCAAATTCATTGATTATCTCTAATACTTTTCTGGTGGCATCTTTAGGAGTCTCTCTGTATAGTATCATGTCATCTGCAAACAGTAACAGTTTTACTTCTTCTTTTCCAAATTATATTCCTTTTATTTCTTTTTCTTCTCTGATTGCCGTGGCTAGGGCTTCCAAAACTATGTAGAATAATAGTGATGAGAGTGGACATCCTTGTCTTGTTCCTGATCTTAGAGGAAATGCTTTCAGTTTTTCACCATTCAGAGTGACGTTTGCTGTGGGCTTGTCATATATGGCCTTTATTATATTGAGATAGGTTCCCTCTATGCCCACTCTCTGGAGAGTTTTTATCATAAATGCGTGTTGAAGTTTGTCAAAAGCTTTTTCTGCATCTATTGAGAAGATCATACGGTTTTTATTCTTCAGTTTGTTACTTTGGTGTATCACATTGATTGATTTGCTTATATTGAAGAATCCTTGCATCCCTGGGCTAAGTCCCACTTTATCATGGTGTATGATCCTTTTAATGTGTTGCTGAATTCTGTTTGCTAGTATTTTGTTGAGGATTTTTGCATCTATATTCATCAGTGATGTTGCTATGTAATTTTCTTTTTTTGTAGTATCTTTGTCTAGTTTTGGTGTCAGGGTGATGGTGGCCTCATAGAATAAGTTTGGGAGTGTTCCTTCCTCTGCAATTTTTGGAAGAGTTTGAGAAGAATGGGTGTTAGCTGTTCTCTAAATGTTTGATAGAATTCACCTGTGAAGCCATCTGGTCCTGTATTTTTGTTTGTTGGAAGATTTTTAATCACAGTTTCAATTTCATTACTTGTGATTGTTCTGTTTATATTTTCTATTTCTTCCTGGTTCAGCCTTGGAAGGTTATACCTTTTAAGAATTTGTCCATTTCTTCCAGGTTGTCCATTTTATTGGCATTGAGTTGCTTGTAGTAGTCTCTTAGGATGCTTTGTATTTCTGCAGTAACTTCTTCTTCTTCATTTCTATTGTATTGATTTGAGTCCTCCCTCTTTTTCTTGATGAGTCTGGCTAATGGTTTATCAATTTGTTTATCTTCTCAAAGAACCAACTTTTAGCTCTATTGATCTTTGCTATTTGTTTTCTTTGTTTCTATTTCATTTATTTCTGCTCTGATCCTTATGATTTCTTTCCTTGTACTAACTTTGGGTTTTCTTTGTTCTTCTTTCTCTACTTCCTTTAAGTATAAGGTTAGATTGTTTATTTGAGATTTTTCTTGTTTCTTGAGGTAGGCTTGTATTGTTGTAAACTTCCGTCTTAGAACTGCTTTTTCTGTGTCCTGTAGGTTTTGGATTGTCGTGTTTTCATTGTCATTTGTCTCTAGTTATTTTTTTGATTTCCTTTTTGATTTCTTCAGTGATCTCTTGGTTATTTAGTAATGTATTGTTTAGCCTCCATGTGTTTGTGTTTGTTACATTTTTTTCCCTATAACTGATAATCTCATAGTGTTGTGATCAGAAAAGATGCTTGATATGATTTCGGTTTTCTTAAATTTACTGAGGCTTGATTTGTGACCCAAGATGTGATCTATCCTGGAGAATGTTCTGTGCACACTTGAGAAGAAAGTGTAATCAGCTGTTTTTGGATGGAATGTCCTATAAATATTAGTTAAGTCTATCTGATCTATTGTGTCATTTAAAGCTTGTGTTTCCTTATTTATTTTCATTTTGGATGATCTGTCCATTGGTGAAAGTTGGGTGTTAAAGTCCCCTACTATGATTGTGCTACTGTCGATTTCCCCTTTTATGGTTGTTAGCATTTGCCTTATGTATTGAGGTGCTCCTTTGTTGGGTTCAGATGCATTTATAATTGTTACATCTTCTTTTGGAATTGATCCCTTCCTTGATCATTATGTAGTGTCCCTCCTTGGCTCTTGTAACATTCTTTATTTTAAAGTATATTTTATGTGATATGAATATTGCTACTCTACCTTTCTTTTGATTTCCATTTGCATGGAATATCTTTTTTCCATACCCTCACTTTCAGTCTGTATGTGTCCCTAGGTCTGAAGTGGGTCTCTTGTAGACAGCATATGAATGGGTCTTGTTTTTGTATCCATTCAGCAAGCCTGTGTCTTTTGGTTGGAGCATTTAATCCATTCACGTTTAAGGTAATTATCGATATGTATGTTCCTGTTACCATTTCTTAATAGTTTTGGGTTTGTTTTGTAGGTCCTTTTCTCCTCTTGTGTTTCCCACTTAGAGAAGTTCCTTTAGCATTTTTTGTATATCTGGTTTCGTGGTGCTGAATTCTCTTAGCTTTTGCTTGTGTGTAAAGCTTTTGATTTCTCCATCCAATCTGATTGAGATCCTTGCCGGGTTGAGTAATCTTGGTTGCAGCTTCTTCCCTTTCATTACTTTAATTATGTCATGCCACTCCCTTATGGCTTATAGAGTTTCTGCTGAGAAATCAGCTGTTAACCTTATGGTAGTTGCCTTGTATGTTATTTGTCGTTTTTCAGTTTCTGCTTTCAATAATTTTTCTTTGTCTTTAATTTTTGCCAGTTTGATTACTATGTGTCTTGGCGTGTTTCTCCTTGGGTTTATCCTGTATGGGACTCTCTGCACTTCCTGGACTTGGGTGGCTATTTCCTTTCCCATATTAGGGAAGTTTTCGACTATAATCTCTTCAAATATTTTCTCTGGTCGTTTCTCTCTCTATTCTCCTTCTGGGACCCCTATAATGTGAATGTTGTTGTGTTTAATGTTGTCCCAGAGGTCTCTTTGGCTGTCTTCCTTTCTTTGCATTCTTTTTTCTTTATTCTGTTGTGCAGCAATGAAATTAACCATTCTATCTTCCAGGTCACTTATCCGTTCTTCTGCCTCAGTTAGTCTGCTGTTTATTCCTTCTAGTGTATTTTTCATTTCAGTTATTGTATTGTTCATCTCTGTTTGTTTGTTCTTTAATTCTTCTAGGTCTTTGTTAAACATTTATTGCATCTTCTCAATCTTGGCTTCCATTCTTTTTTCCGAGGTTCTGGATCATCTTCACTATCATTATTCTGAATTCTTTTTCTGGAAGGTTGCCTATCTCCACTTCATTTAATTGTTTTTCTGGGGTTTTATCTCTTTCCTTCATCTGGTACATATCCCTCTGCCTTTTCGTCTTGTCTATCTTTCTGTGAATGTGGTTTTTGTTTCACAGGCTGCAGGACTGTAGTTCTTGCTTCTGCTGTCTGCCCTCTGGTGGATGAGGCTATCTAAGAGGCTTGTGGATGTTTCCTGATGGGAAGGACTGGTGGTGGGTAGAGCTGGCTGTTGCTCTTGTGGGCAGAACTCAGTAAAACTTTAATCCACCTGTCTGCTAATGGATGGGGCTGTGTTCCCTCCCTGTTCGTTGTTTGGCCTGAGGCGATCCAACACTGGAGCCTACCCGGGCTCTTTGGTGGGGCTATTGACGGACTCTGGGAGGGCTCACACCAATGAGTACTTACCAGAACTTCTGCTGCCTGTGTCCTTGTTCTAACGGTGAGACACAGCCACCCCAATCCTCTGCAGGAGACCCTCCAACACTAGCTGATAGGTTTGGTTCAGTCTCCTATGGGGTCACTGCTCCTTCTCCTGGGTCCTGATGAGCACATTACTGTGTGTGCTCTCCAAAGTGGAGTCTCTGTGTCCCCCAGTCCTGTCGAAGTCCTGCAGTCAAATCCTACTAGCCTTCAAAGTTTGATTCTCTAGGAATTCCTCCTCCCGTTGCCAGACCCCCAGGTTAGGAAGCCTGACATGGGGCTCAGAACCTTAAATCCAGTGGGTGGACTTCTGTGGTATAAGTGTTCTCCAGTTTGTGAGTTACGAACCCAGCAGTTATGGGATTTGATTTTTATTGTGATTGCACCCCTCCTACCATCTCATTGTGGTTTGTCCTTTGTCTTTGGATGTGGGGTATCTTCTTTGGTAAGTTCTAGTGTCCTCTTGTCGATGATTGTTCAGCAGTTAGTTGTGATTCTGGAGCTCTTGCAAGAGGGAGTGAGAGCACGTCCTTCTACTATGCCATCTTGAACCAATCTCTGTAAATAGGTTTTTGAGATTAACTAAAATCTCTTAAAATTCTCTTGCAAATTGTTGAAAATCATATTTTCTTTAGTGTATGCAGAGTATTACATATCTTCAGAGGTTTATAAAATTCTTTATTCTAATTTCTGTTTTTAAATGAGAAGCAGAGATAGTAATTAATTTATACTGTAGAATTTTTAAAAATAATTTCATTTGAAATCTTATTCAAAAAGTATGAGACAGTTCTTAATGGAAAATTCAAAATATACAACAGATACAAAATTTATAGCAGCACTTTCATTTGGTTAAAGAAAATAAATACTTGGATATGTTCTTTCAATAAGTATAGATTAAAACCTGACCATTTAGGAAGAAATCAAAAAGACCTCTCTCGATTCTTTTCTTCTTTTTATACTCCTTCCCTTTCCCTCTCTCTGTTTACATGTGAATTTCTTATGCCATTGGAGATGACATTCATTTATATTTCACATTTACTCTAGAAAAAGAAATATTATGCAATATTAGCATATGCAATATTAGCATGTACTCTCACAAACTAAGAACTACATGTTAGATTCTTAGTAATGGGTAAGGATTAACTAAAAATTGCTTCTGGTTAAAATCTGTAATTTTTATTTTAATTTTCTATTGCATTTTCTTGAGTGCTGCAGTATTCTGATAGATTTTTTGTGTGTCTAAACAACATTCCATAATAGAAAGAGATAAGTATTAAAATGTGGAGGGAATTTTGTGAGGTTCTTGACAAAGATAAATTTAACGGCAGAAATCCTGATTGGAGATAAATTTTTCTCAGAAACACAATGCCATATATTCAATGTTGAATGAAGTATGGTTTGTAAAACTCAGCATGATATTCTAAAGAAGCTAGATTGTATAACAATCATAACGTTTTATATTATTTTCTCATATTTCATCTGTTTATAGCTACTATTTTCAAGTAATATTTGGTAAAACAGTGGCATATGAAGGAATACTAAGAGATAGTTTAAATATAATTTTTTTAATTTATTTTTTAACATCTTTATTGGAGTATAATTGCTTTACAGTGGTGTGTTAGTTTCTGCTCTGTAACAAAGTGAGTCAGCTATACACATACACACATCCCATATCTCTTCCGTCTTGCATCTCCTTCCCTCCCACCCTCCCAATCCCACCCCTCTAGGTGGTCACAAACCACTGAGTTGATCTCCCTGTGCTATGCGGCTGCTTCCCACTAGGTATCTATTTTACGTTTGGTAGTGTATATATGTCCATGCCACCCTCTCACTTTGTCACAGCTGACCCTTCCCCCTCCCCATATCCTCAAGTCCATTCTCTAGTGGGTCTGTGTCTTTATTCCTGTGTTACTTGTAGGTTCTTCAAGACCTTTTTCTTAGATTCCATGTGTCAGCATACAGTATTTGCTTTTCTCTTTCTGACTTACTTCACTCTGTATGACAGACTCTAGGTCCATCCACCTCCCTACAAATATCTCAATTTCATTTCTCTTTATGGCTGAGTAATATTCCATTGTATATATGTGCCACATCTTCTTTATCCATTCATCTGATGATAGACACTTACGTTGCTACCATGTCCTGGCTATTGTAAATAGAGCTGCAATGAACATTTTGGTACATGACTCTTTTTGAATTATGGTTTTCTCAGGGTATATGCCCAGTAGTGGGATTGCTGGGTTGTATGGTAGTTCTATTTGTAGTTTTTTAAGGAACCTCTATACTGTTCTCCATAGTGGCTGTGTCTGTTTACATTCCCACCAACAGTGAAAGAGGGTTCCCTTTTCTCCACACACTCTCCAGCATTTATTGTTTCTAGATTTTTTGATGATGGTGAGAGATGATATCTCATTGTAGTTTTGATTTGCATTTCTCTGATGATTAATGATGTTGAGCATTCTTTCATGTGTTTGTTGGCAATCTGTATATCTTCTTTGGAGAAATGTCTGTTTAGATCTTCTGCCCATTTTTGGATTGGTTTTTTTTTTTTTTTTTTGATATTGAGCTGCATGAGCTACTTGTAAATCTTGGAGAGTAATCCTTTGTCAGTTGCTTCATTTGCAAATACTTTCTCCCACTCTGAGGGTTGTCTTTTGGTTTTCTTTATAGTTTCCTTTGCTGTGCAAAAGCTTTTAAGTTTCATTAGGTCCCATTTGTTTATTTTTGTTTTTATTTCCATTTCTCTAGGAGGTGGGTCAGAAAGGATCTTGCTTTGATGTATATCATAGAGTGTTCTGCCTATGTTTTCCTCTAAGATCTAAGAGTTTGATAGTGTCTGGCCTTACATTTAGGCCTTTAATCCATTTTGAGTTTGTTTTTGTGTATGGTGTTAGGGGGGTGTTCTAATTTCATACTTTTATATGTACTTGTCCAATTTTCCCAGCACCACTTATTGAGGAGGCTGTCTTTTCTCCACTGTATAATCTTGCATCCTTTATTAAAGATAAGGTGACCATATGTGCGTGGGTTCATCTCTGGGCTTTCAATCCTGGTCCATTGATCTATATTTCTGTTTTTGTGCCAGTACTGTCTTGATTATTGTAGCTTTGTAGTATAGTCAAGTGTCAAGACTGTCTTGATTATTGTAGATTTGTAGTATAGTGTGAAGTCAGGGAGCCTGATTCCTCTAGCTCCATTTTTTCTTCTCAAGAATGCTTTGGCTATTCAGGGTTGTTGTGAAATTTTTTGTTCTAGGTCTGTGAAAAATGCCAGTGGTAGTTTGATAGGGATTGCATTGAATCTGTAGATTGCTCTGGGTAGTAGAGTCATTTTCACAATTTTGATTCTTCCAATCCAAGAACATGGTATATCTCTCCATCTATTTGTATCATCTTTAATTTCTTTCATCAGTGTCTTATAATTTTCTGCATACAGGTCTTTTGTCTCCTTAGGTAAGTTCATCCCTAGATATTTTATTCTTTTTTGTTGCAATGGTAAATGGGACTGTTTTCTTAATTTCGCTTTCAGATTATTCATCATTAGTGTATAGAAATGCTAGAGAGTTCTGTGCATTAATTTTCTATCTTGCTACTTTACCAAATTCATTGATTAGTTCTAGTAGTTTTCTGGTAGTGTCTTTAGCATTCTCTATGTAGAGTATCATGTCATCTGCAAACAGTGACAGCTTTACTTATTCTTTTCCTATTTGGATTCCTTTTATTTCTTTTCTGATTGCTGTGGCTAAAACTTACAAAACTATGTTGAATAATAGTGGTGAGAGTGGGCAACCTTGTGTTCTTCCTGATCTCAGTGCAAATGCTTTCAGTTTTTCACCATTGAGGACGATGTTGGCTGTGGGTTTGTCATATTTGGCCTTTATTATGTTGAGGAAAGTTCCCTCTGTGCCTACTTTCTGCAGGGTTTTTATCGTAAATGGGTGTTGAATTTTGTTGAAAGCTTTCTCTGCATCTATTGAGATGATCATATGGTTTTTCTCCTTCAATTTGTTAATATGGTGTATCACGTTGATTGATTTGCGTATATTGAAGAATCCTTGCATTCCTGGAATAAACCCCACTTGATCATGGTGTATGATCCTTTTAATGTGCTGTTGGATTCTGTTTGCTAGCATTTTGTTGAGGATTTTTGCATCTATGTTCATCAGTGATATTGGCCTGTAGTTTTCTTTCTTTGTGACATCCTTGTCTGGTTTTGGTATCAAGGTGATGGTGGCCTCGTAGAATGAGTTTGGGAGTGTTCCTCCCTCTGCTATATTTTGGAAGAGTTTGAGAAGGATAGGTGTTAGCTCTTCTCTAAATGTTTGATAGAATTCGCCTGTGAAGCCATCTGGTCCTGGGCTTTTGTTTGTTGGAAGATTTTTAATCACAGTTTCAATTTCAGTGTTTGTGATTGGTCTGTTCATATTTTCTATTTCTTCCTGATTCAGTCTTGGCAGTTTGTGCATTTCTAAGAATTTGTCCATTTCTTCCAGGTTGTCCATTTTATTGGCATAGAGTTGCTTGTAGTAATCCCTCATGATCTTTTGTATTTCTGCAGTGTCAGTTGTTACTTCTCCTTTTTCATTTCTAATTCTATTGATTTGAGTCTTCTCCCTTTTTTTCTTGATGAGTCTGGCTAATGGTTTATCAATTTTGTTTATCTTCTCAAAGAACCAGCTTTTAGTTTTATTGATCTTTGCTATCATTTCCTTCATTTCTTTTTCGTTTATTTCTGATCTGATTTTTATGATTTCTTTCCTTCTGCTAACTTTGGGGTTTTTTTGTTTTTCTTTCTCTAATTGCTGTAGGTGCAAGGTTAGGTTGTTTGTTCGAGATGTTTCCTGTTTCTTAATGTAGGGTTGTATTGCTATAAACTTCCCTCTTAGAACTGCTTTTGCTGCATCCCATAGGTTTTGGGTCATCGTGTCTCCATTGTCATTTGGTTCTAGGTATTTTTTATTTCCTCTTTGATTTCTTCAGTGATCACTTCGTTATTAAGTAGTATATTGTTTAGCCTCGATGTGTTTGTATTTTTTACAGATCTTTTCCTGTAATTGATATGTAGTCTCATAGTGTAGTGGTCGGAAAAGATACTTGATGCCATTTCAACTTTTTTTTAATTTACCAAGGCTTGATTTGTGACCCAAGATATGATCTATCCTGGAGAATGTTGCATGAGCACTTGAGAAAAATGTGTATTCTGTTGTTTTTGGATGGAATGTCCTATAAATATCTATTAAGTCCATCTTGTGTTTCTTGGCTAGAGAAGTTCCTTTAGCATTTGTTGTAGAGCTGGTTTGGTGGTACTGAACTCTCTCAGCTTTTGCTTGTCTGTAAAGGTTTTAATTTCTCCATCAAATCTGAATGAGATCCTTGCTGGGTAGAGTAATCTTGGTTGTAGGTTTTTCTCCTTTATCACTTTAAACATTTCCTGGCACTCCTTTCTGGCTTGCAGTGTTTCTGCTGAAAGATCAGCTGTTAACCTTATGGGGATTCCTTTGTGTGTTATTTGTTGTTTTTCCCTTGCTGCTTTTAATATTTTTTCTTTGTATTTAATTTTTGATAGTTTGCTTAATATGTGTCTTGGCGTGTTTCTCCTTGGATTTATCCTGTATGGGACTCTCTGTGCCTCCTGGATTTGATTAACTATTTCCTTTCCCATATTAGGGAAGTTTTCAACTATAATCTCTTCAAATATTTTCTCAGTCCCTTTCTTTTTCTCTTCTTTTACTGGGACCCCTGTAATTCAAATGTTGGTGCGTTTAATATTGTCCCAGAGGTCTCTGAGACTGTCCTCAGTTCTTTTCATTCTTTTTTTCATTTCTTTTTTGAGTGCTGCAGTATTCTGATAGATTTTTGTGTGTCTAAACAACATTCCATAATAGAAAGAGATAAGTATTAAAATGTGAAGGGAATTTTGTGAGGTTCTTGACAGATATAAATTTAATGACAGAAATCCTGATTAGAGATAAATTTTTCTCAGAACCACAATGCCATATGTTCAATGTTGAATGAAGTATGGTTTGTAAAACTCAGCATGATATTCTAAAGAAGCTAGATTGTATAACAAACATAACTATTTTTATATTATTTTCTCAAATTTCATCTGTTTATAGCTACTATTCCCAACTAATATTTGGTAACACACAGCGTGATCTGCAGGAATACTAAGAGGTAGTTTAAATATAATTTTTTTTTGTCTTATTACAGCCTAAATTTTCAAAAGCATTAAAACTTCAATAGAATTAATTAATGCAAGATGCAGTGATGATATTTCATAATACTTATCATTTAGGTGGACCTTATAACTCTTCACAGAGGTTTTGGCCACCTCACTCTCTTCTCACAAAATTTACCAAGATTGTTAGACATCAAAGTAAAGAAATAAAATGTAATGCTCTGTTATGCAAAGTAGAAGTTTGCCTTTTTGGTAATGTAACACCTCCTTAGGCAGTTCTTTACCTTAAATACAGGGTATTTAAGGACAGATTTTCTGCCATTAGCATATGCCCTATTAAATATATCACTGCCCACATGTTAGAACACAAAGCTGAAATCAAACAGGAGGACATGCTCCATTTCTGATTCTTGAGTAATAGCTTCTGTTCATTAAACTCTATCTTTATGCTTGGCCTGTAATACTTATCTGCCATGCAGAAGGTGAGGATCTGTATTGTTAAACAATCAAATGGTATGATTCCTCATTCTTTCATGTGGAAAAGCATTATCATCCAATTCTTATAAGTGCTAAATTGAGGGAAAGGTTGTATAGCCTTGTAAATAAAACCAGTGGCTTTGGAGTCAGAAAAACGAGCTTGAATTCCAGGTTTGAATATATTAGCTGAATAGCTCTGTAGTATCCTGAATCGTCATTTATTTCACTTCAAGAAGAGTACAGTATTGGTACTTTCTCATCAGGTTACTATGAATCAAATAGGAAATACTCAGTAAATATTTATGAGTTAACTGAAAGTCATAATTACCAAAATGTAACTCACATTTCTGGACACCATGGTTAATGAGGTATGTACTTTTTTCCTGGTACTTTTAAGTGCAGCCTCTGCATCACTAGCAGTAGTTGATTGGGTTTATAGTCGGTTTATTATTTGGGAATTTTATTCCTATTTGTTATTTATTTAACACCCCCAGTGTTTGCTATACCTTGACAAGGCCTATAAAACACACAGTCATTGCCCTTGTGTAGTTTCCATTTATAAGAAAACAAACTGGGAAGAACAGAACCAGTTGCTCAAGTTATTTGACATTCATTTAGGTCAGAGAATGTTATTTGTCCTACACTTCCATATCAGTAAGTGTCCAACCTAAGTGGTCCTTGTAGTAAGATTCTCCCAAATACATTTTGAGGAGGGAAAATGAGTATTTTATGATATATGAGATGGAAGATTTCTAAAAGAGTATTTAAGAAGTTTCCTATTTCTGCACTCTAAAGTCAATGCGGAGAGACTAAAGGACAAATAAAGTGTGTATGTTGCAGGTGTTAAGGGGAAAATAACATGAAAGGTAAATAGTTCACACTTAGAATGAGCTGATGATCTTCTCTTACAGCACCACTGAAACATATATTATTAGAACTGGATCTATGTAATTCCCACCCACTTAACCT
This sequence comes from Lipotes vexillifer, assembly GCF_000442215.2. Lineage (NCBI taxonomy): Eukaryota > Metazoa > Chordata > Mammalia > Artiodactyla > Lipotidae > Lipotes > Lipotes vexillifer. The sequence continues at coordinate 785,043 of NW_006788592.1, forward strand.
TTGTCTCAGAATTTATAAATCTCTTACTTTATCTCCATTTTGTACTCCTGTTTCTCATCAGAGAGCTTATCCTGACTCCTTTTCTTTCTGTCTTCTCTAGGACTTCTCTAGGCCTGAACTCTAGTTCAGTCAATTTTCTTGGCCTCTTCAGTCTTTAATCCATTCTCCACTGGTATCTTTCCTTCCATCTACAAACATATTCAAAAGTGAACCATGCTAAAAGCAAATCATAATAACTAAAATCTCTCCTTGACTCTGTTTTCCTTACCAAAATACCCCCCATCATTCTGTTTTCTTTCATATCTTGACCTCCTAAAGAAAGTCTCCACTACCTCCAACTCTTCATCTATATTTCACTTATCCAATTCCAGTATAGTCTCTATAGAAACTATTCTCTTAAGTATTAATGGTGACCTCTTAATTACCAGACCCTGTATCCTAATCTCCCTCTTCACTTTCTTGATCTCTTCAGCATTTGATAATGTTCATCTATCCTTCCATAAAAATATGTTCTCCATTGCATTCTCCAAAATCACTCCTGTAGCTTTTTCTCTCTAACTCTGATTCCTTGACTAAATCCTCTTTCTCTGTCCCGTAAAGCCAGACCATGTCTCCTGTGAGTTGTTCACAAGGTATAGGTAGTTCTAGGGATGTGCATTTAGTGAAGGCAGTACTGTGAAAATTACTCTGTGATCATCCATGGAGTAGATGAGAGATGAGTATCCTGCCAAGATAACAGACAGTGGAAATAACAGAGATTGGAGTCTTCCTGGAATTTAAAATTGACATCAAATTAAGTAAGGTGTGTCCTGGACTTCCCTGGTGATGCAATGGTTAAGAATCCACCTGGCAATGCAGGGGACATGGGTTCAAGCCCTGACCTGGGACGGTCCCACATACCGCTGAGCAACTAAGCCCATACACCACAACTACTGAGCCTGCGCTCTAGAGCCTGTGAGCCACAACTACTGAGCCTGCCTGTGCCACAACTACTGAAGCCCGTGCACCTAGAGCCCATGCTCTGCAGCAAGAGAAGCCACCGCAATGAGAAGCCCGCACACCACAATGAAGAGTAACCCCTGCTCGCCGCAACTAGAGAAGGTCTGTGTGCAGCAACAAAGACCCCACACAGCCAAAAATAAATAAATAAAATAAATATTTTTAAAAAGTAAGGTGTGTACCAATAACCAGGTCTTCAGCTTCTGTAATGGCAAACAATAATTTTGACCAACCATCCCACTCAGAACAACTAGAAAACCTAGAAAAGATTTTTTTAATAAGAATTCTCTTTGAAAGCACCAGAGGGTTAATAAGGCAGTGAAAAATATCCAGGAGAAGAAGGAAACCCAAAGAGGTTAGCCCAGCATTTGTAGCTGCCAGTTGCCAATTCCAGAAGTGGCAGCTGAGAAACTAAACAGAACTTCTGATGACAGTCTTTAGGGAGTACAGGTGAACTCAGAGCCAACTGGACCTTGAAGGAACTGAAGCTCAGTTTCAAATCATCTTAGTCCTTGAATTGGATTAAATTGATCCTGGATGCTAGAGTCCCTAAATGCCTCATAAAAGCAATTTTAGATACTCTTTGGGGAAAAACAAATTCTTACACACAAATCATTTCAGTAATATTTCATATTTAGTGTCCATCACTAAATCAGAAATTAGTCAGTCATGAAGAGACAGCATGATTTTTAAAAGAGAGAAAAATCCAGGTAATAAAACACACTAGGGCAGGGAGGTATTCAAACAAATGCTATAAATATATTCAAGGAAAATAAACTGGAAACTATAAAGAATAAAACAAAAATTATAGAACTGAAAAATATAGTACCCAAGCTTATGCACTCAGTGGACTGATTTATGAGCAGATTATACACAGCTAAAGATAAATAGTGAACTAGAAATTATTTCAGAAGGAAATATCCAGAATAAAGCATGGAGACAAAAAGAAAGAAAAAAAGAAGAGTACAAGAGGCATTGGAGTTACAATGAGAAGTCTAATTCATGTGTAATTAGAATCCCAAAAGGAGAAATAAAATAGAACAGAAGCCACATTTGGATAGAGAATGGCTGAGAATGTCCCCAAACTGATGAAAGACATCAAGTTACAGTTTCAAGGACCTGCAAAACTTCCTAGGAACAGCATCTTAAAACCCACTGGAAGCCAAAATCATAGGCAATGGACATTCTCGGAATATGGCTCACATGATCTTTTGAGGGGAGGGGGTACTGATGGAATCCAACAAACCAAAATACAAAACAAAATATCAGTTAAGGGAGAAGTTTGATAAAATGTACTAGGATAAGCTTTGAATGCATGTAAATACAGAACTAAGAGTAAACAACCGTGGGAATTATTGCTACGGATCAGAATGCAAACATAAGTCTTGAGAATGTAAAATTAACAGAACTCGCCAAAGGTATGAGTTTAAGAGGTCTGTTTCATTGATGTGTGTTTCAGTTTTTGTGCCAGTACCATGCTGTTTTTATTACTGTAGCTTTGTATAGTCTGAAGTTAGGGAGTGTGATACCTCCAGCTTTGTTCTTTTTCCTCAAGATTGCTTTGGTCATTCAGGGTCTTTTGTGGTTCCATATAAATGTTATGATTATTTGTTCTAGTTCTATGAAAAATGTCATGGGTATTTTGATAGAGATTGCATTAAATCTGTAGATTGCTTTGGGTACTGTGGACACTTTCACAATATTAGTTCTTCCAGTCCATTTCTTTCTATTGTTTTCAAATTGCTTCATCTCAACATCACTAATCATCAGAAAAATGCATATCAAAACCAGAATGAGATATCACCTCACACCTGTCAGAGTGGCTATCATAAAAAAGACCACAAATAATAAATATTGGCAAGGATGTGAAAAAAAGGGAAGGTTTATACACTGTTAGTGGAAATGTAAATTACTGCAGCCACTGTGAAAAACAGTATGGAGTTTTCTCAAAAAACTAAAAGTAAAGCTGCCATACGATCCAACAATGTCACTGCTGGTATATATCTGAAAAAAATGAAAACAATAATTCGAAAAAATATATGCACCCCAATGTTCATGGCAGCATTATTTACAATAGCCAAGATATGGGCACAACCTAAGTGTCCACCAACAGAAGAATGGATAAAGAAGATGTGAGGTGGATATATAGATATGTTTGTGTGTGTGTGTGTATATATATATCACATGGAATATTACTATATAGAGATATATATATATATATATATCACAATGGAATATTACTCAACCATGAAAAAGAATGAAATTGTGCCATTTGCAAAAGTGTGGTTGGACCTAGAGAGTACTATCTTAGTGAAATATCAGTTAAAGACAAATACTATGTGTTATCACTTATATGTGGAATCTTAAATAAATATGTATATATAAAAACAGATGCACAAATATGGAGAGCACACTAGTGATTATCAGTAGGGAGAGGAAATGAGGGAGGAGCAGGATAGGCATATGGGATTAAGAGATACAAACTACTATGTATAAAATAGATGAGCAATAAGGGTATATTGTACAGCACAGGGAAATATAGCCATTATTTTTAATAACTTTAAATGAAGTAATTATAAAAATATTGAATCACTATGTTGTACACCTGAAACTAATATAATATTGTAAATCAACTATACTTCAAATAAGTAAATATTAAAAATGAAAGAAAATGTACTACTGGAGGGGACTATTCAACTCATGGAACTTTCACTCAAACGATAGTAAACATCTTACATTTCTGCACAGTGCTGATATGGTAAGAAAAATAGAATATGTCCTCTTCTTGGATTTACATATATTGTTTATGATTTTGCTTTTCTCTTTTTAATGGCACTATACCTACTTCTTCTGAATCTATAAATTATAGTTTTCACACAGAAATCTCTTTGATGATGATGAAAACCATGTTTAAGAGCCAGCCAGATGACTTTCGCATTTTCTGTTTTGTACATACATATATGATTTTCATGGGTTAGGGAGGGGTTAGGGAGAAGGGGAAAAAAACAACTGTCATGAATGTTGAACCTGTCTAGTTATTCTAGAATCTATCATTGTTCCTTTGAAGAAATTTAACATTTGCCTTACAACCTGAGAATAAACATCAGCTGGTAGAGAAAGCTATTGAATTTCAAAATCCCTTTGAAATGTCACGTTAACCTGTTTAACTTTCAGTCAGTTCTTTAAAGCACCAAACATTTCCTGATGACTCCCAGATCTAAGACTGCTTATATTTCTCTAACTTAAAAGTTTGTTTCCTTCACTTGCAAACGAACTGTGGTGAATGAATCAGCGCTGTTTAGACCTGGGAGAAGTGTATCACAGCTGCAATCTGTGTGCAATCGTTCTGCAGGTTAGTTCAATTTGTGAACATTGAACAGGGTCAAATGTAAAATCTGGTCATTTGACTAAAACTACATGGCTCTAGCCTTTTATTTAGCTCTCCATTAAATTTTAATCTTTAAAGCTGTATTTGTTTCACTTACTATCTTTTATTCTGAGATATGTAGAAATCAGACAACCATTAATTTATTATTTGACTCAGCAACATCTATCAAGTGTCTGTTTGCTAGGTGCTGGGGGTAAAAGTGAAAAGAAATGGTGTGCCCCTTGTTCTTGAAGAGCCACATTATGGTATAAACTGTGACAGTTATGTAAGTTCTGAAAAGTTAGAATATATCAGGCTAAATACTATAATAGAGGTTAAAATTCTATAAGAGCACAAAGGAATGAATAAATGAATGAAGTTTTCTTCTTCCAGGCAGAACTGGATTTATAGTCAGCTCTTCATATCTGTGGGTTCTGTACCTGTATATTCAGCCAACCTTGGGTCGAAAATATTTGGTAAAAACATAACCAGAAAGTTGTAAAAAGCAAAATTTGTATTTGCCTCATTCGGGAAACTACATAGTATTCACACTGTATTAGGTATTATAAATAATCTAGAGATTATTCAAAGTATACAAGAGGATGTACAAATACTATGCCATTTTGTATAAGGAATTTGAGCATCCATAGATTTTGGTATCCGTGGGGGTCCTGGAACCAATCGCCCATAGATACCAAGGGATGTATAACTGATCCTTTTAGTGTGAGAGCAATAGGAATTGTGTGCTGAATCATCAGTAACTTTGTTTCCTGAGACGTAATACCAGGTGGCCTTTCCTTGTAATGTCATTAATAGTCTTCCTGCCTTACACTTATTGCTAGTTATACTTGTTCTTTGAACTTTATGAACTTTGATTTCCATGACCCGTGAATGCACATTATTGAGAAGACTAATATTCTTAGACATGGATGGCCACCTAACAGTAATTGTGGTATAACCTATCTGAATGAGCCATTTCATCCTAGAATTAGAATTCTTAATATTTTTGAAGCCATTGTCTTTTTTGAGAATCTAATTAAAATTAGAGTCTCTCTATATGAAAAAGCACATATACATTAATTTTGTATAATATCAAGGGGTTTATAAAACACCCTCATGCCTATGATGGGCTCCAGTTCAATGACTTTTGCACTAGAGAAAAATCTCGATTCAAGCCACATTTCCCAAATCTGACCCTGTGACAGTCAAAGGATAAATGTTGACAATTTCTACCTATTAAACTCATTTGGCTCATTCATTCCTGATGCTTCAAGTTTCCTACTTTGTTTTAGAGGATCTCAATCCTGGCATCAACCAACCCGGGCAGTGTCCCAGTAAGGCTAGTCTGGGCTCCTGTAGGAGTTTTGTGCTAGACACAAAGAATAGAAGGGATGAAATGATTTCTGAGGGTCTGAGTAGATCAAATACTCCAGACTAGTGCTGTCCAATAGAAATATAATGCAAGCCACCAATTTGAGCCACATTGTAATTTTAAATTTTGAGAAGCCACATTGAGAAAAATAAAAGAGAATAATTGAAATTAATTTTAATAGTATAATCTAGTTAAACTAATATATCCAATATATTTTAACATATAATCAATATAAAAATAAGATAGTTTACATTCCTTTTTTTTTATACTAAGTCCTTAAAATCCGGTATGTGTTTTACACTTACAGCACATCTCAATTTGGACTTGCTACATTTCAAGAATTATAGGTTCTTGAAAGCTATAGGTGTCTAGTAGCTACCATATTGGACAGCACAGTTTTAAATCTGGAATAAATGTCCATTTTTCTGTATATCTGGATTTGTTATATCAGTGATCAGCTTTTCACCTTTCAAAAAATCCTCTCACCCATAATAACTATCTGGTAATAAATGAATAAACAGTTTCTTCTATTGTACTGTATCACACATGGAGGAGGATATAAGCCATACCCCCTGAAGTCATGCAGTGCAGTGATCCTGACAATGAAGAAGCTACGTCTTTTCATTCATCTTCTGTAATGGGCCAGTATATTTGGTGCAGCTACAAAGCAGCCTTAAAAATAAAATAACCAAAACAGATCTTTGTACCCACATCCAAAATCAAGCAAATTCATTCTAACATCCTCTCTAAAAATTGTTTCAGCCTGACTATACCAGGGTTGCTGTTCAGCTCAGCATTAAAAGTTGAGTGTGAACTGGGTAAATCAGTGCATTCCTGATGAGGAGCAAGTAACCACAGCATATATGAAACCAGGAATGGTGCTTATAATGAAAGATATTTAAAGTTAATGATTATTCTTTCAAAGGGGGATGGGGATTCTTCTCTCCCCAACCCCTTCACCACACAAAAAAAATTGCTATCTTATTCAGGTATTATAGAGCATTTACCTGAATAGTCTTGAAGACTAAATGCCAAAACTGTAGTTCATATGCAGCAGCTATTTTACAGAAACATCTTTAGCATGATTCCTCAGTTAAGCTACTTCTTATATGCATTTCATTTTTAGAATAACAATTTTCTTGCCATCAAATGGAAAAAATTCCCCCCAATTTTTCCAGGCACCATTTTTTTTTTTAAATCCAATGAAGTGCTCTGTTGTGTTTTTAAATGGGATCATTTGGAACAGACACATCATCCTTTGAGGAAAGGACACACTGTTAAGTTTGTTAAAAGCTATAATGGGCATCTTGAATCTTTTTCTCAGAGGTAAAAAAACCCCTCATGCTAGCAGTTAATAATCATTAATAAGAATTTTTTAAAATAATGGCTACAATATTGTAGTGTTAATTGCATTACTCACTGAAAGAAATGCAATGAGTCATATTTTATAGTTGTTACTTATGCAATTTGGAGAACTTTTTAGGCACTTGATAAAGAATGAGAGGATTCCAAACAGGGTAAAATGAGTCTAGAAAAATAATTTCCTTTCTTTAATAAGGTTTAGGAAATTTGCAATTAAGAAGGCTAAAGCAACCTGAAAATGCAGCATGGATTCATAGTCTTTTCAAACTCAACAGGACCTCAACAGGATCAGTTGATTTCAATTGTTCCCAACTTTTTCAAAATCAAAGACACTTGGGACTTCCCAGGTGGTGCAGTGGTAAAGAATCTGCCTGCCAGTGCATGGGACATGGGTTCGAGCCCTGTTCAGGGAAGATCCCACATGCTGCAGAGCAACTAAGCCCATGTGCCACAACTACTGAGCCTGTGCTCTAGAGCCCGTGAGGCACAACAACTGAAGCCCATGCTCCTAGAGACTGTGCTCCACAGCAGGAGACGCCACTGCAACGAGAAGCCCACACACCACAACAAAGAGTAGTCCCCACTCGCCGCAACTAGAGAAAACCTGTGCGCAGCAACGAAGACCCAACGCAGCCAAAAATTTATTAAAAAAAAAAAATCAGACCCTTTTGCTATTCCTCATTACCAGCTTTTCCCACAACATGAACCTAATGTTTAAGGGGAAAAAATATGTTTTTCTACCAAATATACATAAAGTTTATTTCCCTATTAGTGTAAAGCACATACAATTACAAAGCAGCTTCTGCTGAGTGTTAAACAATGTGTGTTACAATGATGGATCAAAATAATTCCAGAGAAAATGGACACAGTTATGTGATATTTAAGTTAGCCTCCACAGATGGACCAGACAAAACACAGAAGACTTAACTACATTAAGGAGCCAAAGCAAGTTAGTGCATTCTCCAGGATTAGTTGTCCATGTTTATTTACTGCAGACTGATAAGTGTGCTCACAGCTCAGCTCAAAAATGCCAGATTCCTTAGTAACTAAAAGAAAATTGATACTCCAAAAAGAACGAGGGGAAGTACTAAATGCTTGAAGTTAAGCTCCTTCACACCTCTGCTCATAATAACCTTCACCTCTTCTAACAGTTAACTTCTTTTCATCATCCAAAACTCAAATGTTCTGGCCATGAGAAGGCTGCCTCCTACTACAGGGAGCATAATTGACTAAGGGTCCAAGCTTCTGCTCTCTGAAGTTCATGCCTGCATTTGCACTGAGGCTGTGCCTACTGTGGGCTGCTTCCCACCAATAATTGAGTGAGGTAGGAATGCAAATACAGACCCATTTCTGAGAGGTGGGGAGTACTTGACAGTCAGCTTTGACTGAAGGGCTCACAAATGGCTCTGCTGAAACTTCCATCCAAACTTCCTTACCTCTCCTTACACAGAGTCAGACTTGCATCACAGTCTGATGGCTCTCCCAGACTTCTTCAGCTTCCTCCTTATTTCCTTTCATGCAGGCAGTTCTCTTAATAAACTCCGTGCACATTTAATTCTGGCTTGGAGTCTACTTCTCAAGAGGCCTGGACGAATACATCAGCTCAAATGGCTCTTTCAATTTCTCAAACTGCATGTGCTCATAACACTGTACAAAAGAAGAAGAGGAAGTGGCCCATCATAATTTGGTCCCACATCATCTCCCCAGCTGCCTTTACCATCTCTGTATGTTCTAGGTACACCAAACTCACTACAGTGCTCAGCACTCTACACATTTGAAAATGTCTCCTATGCCTAAAATTACTTCCTCTGTAGTTATATAACAACTTCATTTTACCAGACTACATGCATACCATCTCCTTTGGTAAACCTTCCCTGACATCTCCGAGCAGAATTTAGAGTGTCCTCCTCTTGCACCCATATTTTACTTACTTTAGCTTTCATCATCTTGGCATTTTTAAAGATAAGCCAGTTGATTTTTAGAATATTTAATTTATTAACACTTATATTTTTGTTTTTTATCTGGCCAGTTAGAGTCCCTTCAATTTTACTTCTGTGTTCTTTTGATACGCCCTCATCCTTCTTTGAGCATTTCCTTACTTTCTGTTACCAAAGATGTTCCAGGCTAATCATCTGCTTTCCCAGTTCCAGCCCAGGATTCAGTCATTTCTTCAAGGAGTCCTGTTCATTTTACTATTTGAAACCAAGATATGATCACTAGGTGCTCATTACTACTGGGATACCACTGTTACCAAGCCCCTTTAGCAGATGGCTAGGAACTACACATACATTCACATTTATATTTACTTCTGTATCTATCTGTAATAACTATTTCTCACCTTGGTACATCCAATTCTAATCCAATGCCAGCTGGGTTTGTTCCAGTTTTATATTTTTCCATATCTCTAACTCCATCCCAATAGTGAGAAACCCAACTCATCATTGTTCTTGATGTATTTATTTATTTGCTTACTCTCTCTGGATGCAGCCGATCTTCTGATACTGCTAGACCCCCACCCTCTTTGCAAATGGACCTGCCCTGTGCTGAGGTTGGCCTCCTCTGCACAGGCCTGCAGCTTACTTTGTCAGGCCTGACTCATGGCTATTTGACAGTAGAAGCAAGGCTGCTAATAAATATTTCTTTTAAAGGAAAGAAAGGGACAAAGGGGAAGGGGAGAACAAGAGACACAGCTGCTAGCATTCTTTATGCTCTTTTTTTTTTAACACTATATCTCTGTTTTGGGGGGAGGAGGGGTTATTATTTATTTATTTTAAAAAAATAATCTCTGTTTTAAAAAGGAGAGAGCAGTCTTCAGGCTTAGAGTCTTCTGTAAGGAATCATACCTCTCTAGAATCTAATAACACTTTTAACACTGTTTAATTGTGAATGTGTTTAAAGTTACCTGATCTGTTTCTTTCCTTTAAATATATTTTTAAATGAGGAAAAAGTTACATATTTTATTTTATTTTTAAATAAATAAATTTATTTATTTATTTATTTATTTATTTATGGCTGTGTTGGGTCTTCATTTCTGTGCGTGGGTTTTCTTTAGTTGCAGTGAGCAGGGGCTACTCTTTGTTGCGGTGTGCGGGCTCCTCATTGTCATGGCTTCTCTTGTCGCGGAGCATGGGCTCTAGGATTGCAGGCTTCAGTAGTTGTGGCACGTGAGCTCAGTAGTTGTGGCTTGCGGGCTCTAGAGCTCAGGCTCAGTAGTTGTGGCGCACAGGCTTAGTTGCTCCGTGGCATGTGGGATCTTCCCAGGCCAGGGCTCGAACCCGTGTCCCTTGCATTGGCAGGCAGATTCTTAACCACTGTGCCACCAGGGAAGCCCAAAAGTTACATATTTTAATCAGCACAGTTCTGTATATATACCAGATTGAGATGTAGAACATTTTCATCTCCCTAGAAGTTGTCAATCTCCACGCTCTGTAGGCATCCACTCTTCTGATATATATCAGAATTGGTTTTGCTTCCTTTGTAAATATTTTTAAGGAAAAAATAAAAGTGTTAATAAATTAAATAAGGTTATAAATGGTAAAGATGTTGTGAGGAGTATAGAATAGCACAGAACACATTGCGTAAATGATGGGAGTTTGGCCACAATTGTTTGTTTCATGGACATCTTAGCCTTAGAAATGTTGCTGTTGCTGTTACGGAGATGGCTACCAATGGTATTCAAGCTATGGCTTTCCCACTTTACTCTTTCTATATGTACTCATCCTTTAAACATCTATTATATACCTACTATGTGCTATGTGGTCCAGAGGCTGTGGATAAATAAGAAACAATGCCTGTACCCAAAATAGAGATGATCAGCATAACCTGATCCATGGAATTGTTTACAAGTATGGCCACAAATTCTTGTGGCCACATTATGGATGATGGTCAAAATTCACAAATCCATGGATATGCGGGAGGACAATTTCGGAGGCACTTGAAAGAAATGAGAAAAAAAGGAAAAGCAGAGGGTAGAATTCCTATTTTGTAATTTGCATATGGTTTTTAATAAATACAAATTGTTTTATTATAAAATTACATCTGGCATTAACAAAATAAAAGGGCCAACCATACTCTACAACTTAAGCATATTAAACACCATATCAATCCAAATGTGCTGACACAGTTATTCCTCCCATGGTAAAATCCAGCTAGAAAGAAAATTAATTTGGATTGAAATTGTTTGGATAAGAGCTAAATGGTGATGCATTCCTTCTTTTACTCTACTTGTTTTTGCCTTTGTATATTTTTATTGTCCAGCAACTGACTCAGTTTTGTACTGCAGTTAGCACATTGTGAAAGGCACAAAGATGAACACAAAGTGATGCTGTCAACCAATCAACAGGTATTCCCTGACTGTCTGGGCCATGTTCCCACAGAGAAAATGCTCTACTTAGGGGAATAAATTATGCTTACAATTTTTAATTTTACAATACTTTTGAGAGATAGGGATTATAAACTCCCACATAAACATTTCCTACATTAACTATTAAAATATATTCACACTAGGTCATTGGTTACCAAGCAACTTTTATTAACAAATATTACTAAATTCCCATATCCTACATGAATTTGAGAAGCTTAGCCATTCTGCAAAGTGGAATAAATTCTACTAATTTCTCTTTACAGAGAATAGGGAGATGTCAGAAGGATCGACTTTACTTGTAAAACCTAATGAAATTTGAGACAGACTACTTAAAGCTATAAGTTCAGAAACAATCATTTATCAATGCAAATAAATAAGCAACGTGAACATCTGGATTCTTTTTTCTAGCTCTTTGCCCTACTTCTCTATAACAGTATCTCAGTATCTGCCTCACTGGGATCAATGAGATAGTATGTGTATGTGGGTGTGTGTGAGAGAGAGAGAATGATAGAGAGTGTGTGTGTTTTGTAAAGCATGGCACAACTATCCAAGTGTAAAGGAGTAAAATCCTCATAAGTCTGTACACTTTGCTGTACAAAAACATAGTATAACACGTGTCCCTGCATTTGAGTATCATTTAAGTGTAAACTTAAGGCAGTTTAATGTGACTGAACAGTATTCAACAGTCATGTATAATGGTGAATGAGGCATGACAGGAAATTTATAACAGCAGAATTATCATAGGCAGCCTTAAGAGGTCTTAAATATAGACAACTCATGGTTAGGAAGGCTCTAAAGCCAAAGCTTGAGAGAAACTAAGTCTTATAAGCTCTGTTGGAAGGCTCACTTGGTCTGGAGCCACGAAGCGAGTTACTTGTTCTCTTTGCCTTGATTTCCTTCACGTGGACATCATGGTTACAAAGGTGAAACTAGCTCTGTAGATGAACATTATGAGACAGAGGGTAAGGTATAGATAGTGTAATTCTTTGTGAAGTAATTTATTATTCAATTTACATTAAATGAACTTCATTTCTTTGCAAGTTGAGCTTGGGAATCTGAATTCTTTTAGCGATGCCCCAGGACCTAACCTCCACCTCTTCACAGCACAGGTGAGAAAATGCTGCCTGATCTTTCTTTTGGGAGGAGGGACTGTTTAGGCAAAATGGTTAACTCATGAATCAGTCCACATGGCTCTCTTTCTTTGGTACTCCTACAGGAACACAAGGCGGGAGGATAGAACAGAGGGAGAATGGGGTATTGGAGTAGTAAAGAAGTTGGCCATCTCCCTTTTCCCACTGCTAAGTTATAGACTTCTTGGGTCATTCCATACAAGAGAAGAGAGGAGCTTAAAACTGGATAAGAGGTTGGATGTTGTTTTAGATTGATTTTTAATATTTGAAAATGATGCTCTTCTATTATTATCTAGAAATGGCCAGAAAAGCTATAGAATTGGCTTGAGAGGACAGAGAAGAGGGAACTAGTAGAATGGTTTGAGGACAGCAGTAGAAATAAAAAATAAAACTGCCTTTATGGTTTCCTTCTTACTACAGCTCATTCAACAAACAGAAGCAAGAAGGGTCAGAGCAGTAAACATTGCTACGCATTCAGTGACATAGAGCTTAAGGGAAAACAGTGAGTGGTGCTATAACTGGGTACATTTCTTTTCAATTTTACAAAACTTATTTTAAAATGAGTTTTGAACTTTTAATCCCTTCCTGTATGTTTTGAGTTTGCCAAATTATGCTGCCAAGAAAAGGTGCTGAGAACCACAGTGGAACGGAATAGGAGACATGGAATTCAGTGGAATATTGAGACTGAGCACAGATTTAAAAAATCATCAGCACAGAGGTGGTTGAGATGACCTTGTTTGCCTGTCCCTGGACCTGTTTTCAGTTTTGGCTTTAGATAGATGTAGTCGTATAATTTCATGCCTAGTTCACTGTTTTAAAGGTGGCTCTCTTGAAACATTTTGCAAAAATTCATACTTGTCAATAGATTCTGGAATTTTTCTGGGCCCTGTCAATCTAAGGGCCTGGAAATTTCATTGAAGAATTCCATTTGAAGAATTTCATTTATGTGGCAATTTGGAACTATTTTGTAGGTTAAAGTTAGTTCTGCAAGGCCAGGCCTTCTTGGTCTTTGGAGGAAATCCATCATTCAGTTGGTTAAAATTCCTGAGCATTGGTTTCTTCATTGCTAGAAAACCCACTAATACTTAACAGGTCTGTGGGAGGATCAAGACAAAAGAATATATACCAAGGGCTACAGGGCCCCCCATGTTTTGGATTCTCCCTACCTGTCCAACTTTATCTCACACCATTTTTTCCTTCACTCACTACCTTCCTGGCACACTAGCTGCCTTTCTCTTCCTCAAACACACGAGGCTATTTCCCACCGCAGGGCCTTTGCAAGTGTTCTTCTCTCTACATGTAATTTTTTATCCCTCTAGCTCTTTGCTCCATATCTTTCAGGCCTCCTCTCAGTATGATCTTCTCAGTGAGGTCTTTTCTTGCCTGCTATCTAAGTTGCCTCTGCTGGATATTTAGTATCTCATAAGCTTGCTTGTATCTCTCATATCATTTTTTACACTCTAATTATGTTGCCCATTTATGTATTTACTTTGTTGTTACCTGTCTTCTCCCACTGAATTTCATGAGATTTTTCATTGAAGCATAATGGACATATAACATTATATTAGTTTCAGGTATACAATATAATAATCTGATATTTGTATATATTACAAAATGATCATAATAAATCTAGTTAACATCTGTCACCATACATTGTTCAAAATTGTTTTTTCTCATGATGAGAACTTTTAAGATCTAGTGTCTTAACAAGTTTCAAATATGCAACACAGTATTATTAACTATAGTCATCATGCTGTACATTACATCTCCATGACTTATTTATTTAATAACTGGAAGTTTGTATCTTTTGACCCCCTTCACCCATTTCTCCGATTCCCCCCACCCCCTCTGATCTGTTCTCTGTATCTATGAGCTCACTTTTTTTTCTTTTTTAGATTCCACATGTAAGTGAGATCATACTGTATTTGTCTTTTTCTGACTTATTCCACTTAGCATAATGACCTCAATTCTCATCCCTATTGTAGCAAATGGCGAGATTTCATCCTTTTTATGGCTGAATAATATTCCACTGTGTATGTATATATACACATGTATGTGTGTATATCACATTTTATCTATTTATCCATTGATAGACACTTAGCTTGTTTCCATATCTTGACTATGGTAAATAATGCTGCAGTGCTGCAGTGAACATGGAGGTGTATATATCTTTTCAAGTTAGTTTTTTCTGTTTTTTTAAGATAAACACTCAGAAGCGTAATTGCTGGATCATACAGTAGTTCAATTTTTAATTTTTGAGGAACCTCCATGTTGTTTTCTATAGTGGCTGCACCAGTTTACATTCCCACCAACAGTGCACAAGCGTTCCCTTTTCTCTACATCCTAACCAACATTTGTTATTTCTTATCTTTTGATAACAGCCACTCTTACAGGTGTGAGATAACATCTCATTGTGGTTTTGATTTGTATTTTCCTGACGATTTGGATTTCAAGATCTTTGAGATAAAAAACCTTATCTGTCTTGTTTACTGCAGTGCCCAAGATAGCTAATACAGTGCTGGGCACACATTAAACACTCCCTACGTGTTTGTGGAATGAATGACAAATGTTATATTGGACATTTTGAAATAATAAAAAAGTAAAGAAAAGTAGTTTATGCTCTTTCTGAGAAGAAATTGCACAGGCATATTTATATGAAGGCATAAAAAGGAGGTAGGAGAAAGGTCTTCCTATAGGAAAGGTTCTAAAGGCCAGGGTTTGTTTAGAAAGATAGCCAAGACAGAAGCTCTGACTGAGGTGGACAATAGCCTGGCATTCTCTGACCCCAAATGTGGCTCCTGTCAAAGCAGTGGCATGAATTCTCATTTGGCAGAGCATTTCAGACCAGATGAACCATGCCAAACCAAAGGGCTGGGAATAAAAGCATCATTTTAATGATGTCATTTTGTAGAGCTATCTCGAATGATTTCACAGGTTAATACCAGCATCTCTTGGTATTTAGAGCTAACTACCTTTAAGCCATAATTTGTCATCTTCAAATTAATCGGAGACCCAGATGGCATCCTGGCTGAACCAGGCTGTGCTCCTGGGAAGAAAAGGCATTACCTGGCATGGTTGTGGTTGACACAGGCCCCAGTATGCTGGCCTCAGGACTCATTTCTTGAGGAGACTGGGCACATTCAGCTCCACACTTGGGCCTGGTTCCATGGATATGTCCAGCACCTCACAGTTGCTAATACCATCCTGGCACACTCCACACAGAACATTTTTTCTCTTTTCATTTCCTGCTTCTGGTAGGCAGAACTTTTGCTTAAAACTTTGGAAGGAGTATATCACTTATAGGCTGGTAGAACAGACTGATGGACAGTAGACTTTGGATTTACACATGGTTCTCTGGCTTTACCACTTGGAAATTCTATGATCTTTGCAAAATCACTTAACCTGACTGAGATTTTCTCCTCTATAAATGCAGAAGATATCACTAAATAGAGTATTTCTGAGGATTCCATAAAATAATGTGTATGAATGTGTTTGACACATGAATATTTCCTTTCCTTCTCCCTCTCTTTTTTCTTTCCCATGTAGTTGATGTATAATGTCTCTGGATACTGACAGAACCAGCATTAGTGGTCAGAAACTGGTTCTCAAGCCACGTAGTCTTGATTTCACATCCCAGGATTCCCTGTCCACCTCTATGTTCACTGACTACACTAAGATGTAGTGGGAGGTTTGAATGAAAGGAAGCCACAAATTAGGACTAAGTGGCTTTGATCATCTGACCTAGTGCAGAGAAATATTTATTTCTTTCTTTTAAATTTATTTAGTTTAATTTATTTATTTTTGGCTGCATTAGGGCTTTGTTGCTGCGTGCGGGCCTTCTCTAGTTGTGGCAAGTGGGAGCTACTCTCTGTCATGGTGTGCAGGCTTCTCACTGCGATGGCTTCTCCTGTTGCGGAGCACGGGCTCTAGGCACGTGGGCTTCAGTAGTTGTGGCACGTAGGCTCAGTAGCTGTGGCTCACGGGCTCTAGAACACAGGCTCAATAGTTGTGGTGCAGGGGCTTAATTGCTCCATGGCACATGGGATCTTACCAGACCAGGGATCAAACCTGTGTCCCCTGCATTGGCAGGCATATTCTTAACCACTGTGTCACCAGGGAAGTCCAAAATATTTATTTCATTAGGCATTGCCTTAGAGTTTAGTACATCTTCTTGTACTGTTTCCAAAGAAATCAACCAGCAGAGAGGAATAGTATACATATGTCAGGTGTAGTAGACAGAATTTTGACCCCATGACTTTTTCTCTCTCTGGTGTTACACCCATGTATACGTTACATGGCAGAAGGGACTTCACAGATGTAATGAAGGTTACTAATCAGTGGACCTTAAGATAGGGAGACTACATTATCTCTTTAAAGCAGGAGGGGAAATCTGAGATATGCAAAACATGAGAATGATTCTGTGCTATTGTTGGGTTGAAGACACAGGGGATCATATGTCAAGGAAATGGGAATCTCAGTCCTACAGCCATGTGGAACTGGATTCTGCCAATAACCATTGAGCATGGAAGAGGATCTTGGGCCTCAATAGGCAGAGAACTGCAACCCCAGCTGACACCTTGATTTTACCCTTGTGAGACCCTAAACACAAAATACAGTCGTATCATGCTGTACTTCTGACCTACCAAAACTGTGAGATAATAAAAAGTGTTGTTTTAGGCCATTATATTTGTGATAATTTCTTACAGAATCAATTTTTTAAAAATACACCAGGCTTGCAACTTTCTCCAAAGCATGATAACAATAAAAATTAATCAGGAGGGGAACTTCATGATGGTGGAGGAGTAAGACGTGGATATCACCTTCCTCCCCACAAATACATCAAAAATACCTCTACAAGTGGAACAACTCCTATAGAACACACACTGAACACTGGCAGAAGACCTCAGACTTCCCAAAAGGCAAGAAACTCCCCACGTACCTGGGTAGGGCAAAAGAAAAAAGAAAAAACAGAGACAAAATAATAGGGATGGGACTTGTACCAGTGGGGGGCAGCCGTGAAGGAGGAAATGTTTCCACACACCAGGAAGCCCCTTCACTGGCAGAGACGGGGGGGGGGAGGGGGGGAAGCTTTGGAGCCACAGAGGAGAGTGCAACAACAGGGGTGCGGAGGGCAAAGCAGAGAGATTCCTGCACAGAGAATCAGTGCTGACCAGCACTCACCAGCCTGAGAAGCTTGTCTGTTCACCCTCCAGGACGGGTGAGGACTGGGAGCTAAGACTCGGGCTTCAGAGGTCAGAACCCAGGGAGAGGACTGGGGTTGGCAGCGTGAACACATTCTGAAGGGTGCTAGTGTGCCACAGCTAGCTGGGAGGGAGTCCAGGAAAAAGTCTGGAACTGCCTAAGAGGCAAGAGACAATTGTTTCGGGGTGCATGAGGAGAGGGGATTCAAAGCACTGCCTAAACCAGATCCAGAGATGGGCGCGAGCCATGGCTATCAGTGCGGACACCAGAGATGGACATGAAACACTAAGGCTGCTACTGCAGCCACCAAGAAGCCTGTGTGTGAGCACAGGTCACTATCCACACCTCCCCTGCTGGGAGTCTGTGCCGCCCGCCACTGCCAGGATCCCGTGATCCAGGGACAACTTCCCTGGGAGAACACACGGCGTGCCTCAGGCTGTTGCAACGTCATGCTGGCCTCTGCTGCAGCAGGCTCACCCCACATTCTGTACCACTCCCTCCTCCCAGCCTGAGTGAACCAGACTCTCCTAATCAGCTGCTAGTTTATCCCCATTCTGTCTGGGTGGGGAAGAGATGCCCTCAGGCAACCAAATCAAAAGCTGAACCCCAGGAGCTATGCGAACAAAGAAGAGAAAGGGAAATCTCTTCCAGCAGCCTCAGGAAGAGC
>NW_006788592.1:803514-812837 GCF_000442215.2 Lipotes vexillifer
TAAATCTCCGCAATCAACTTGATGTACTGGCATCAGTGGAACACCTGAAAGACAACAAATCATCCCAAAATTGAGGCGGTGGACTTTGGGAGCAACTGTAGACTTGAGCTTTGCTTTCTGCATCAGATTTGTTTCTGGTTTTATCTTTATCTTAGTTTAGTATTTAGAGCTTATTTTCATTGGTAGATTTGTTTATTGATTTGGTTGCTCTCTTCCATTTAAAATATATATATATATATATATATATATTTTTTTTTTTTTTCCCTCTTTCTCTTTTGGTGAGTGTGTATGTTTCTTTGTGTGATTTTTGTCTGTATACATTTGCTTTTACAATTTGTCCTCGTGTTCTCTCTGCCCATTTATTTTTGGTTTAGTTTTTTTAGTACAGTTTTTAGCACTTGTTATCACTGAGGGATTTGGGTTTTGGTTTGGTTGCTCTCTTCTTTCTTTCTGTTTTTTATTACTTTTTAATTTTTAAATTTTTAATAATTAAAAAAAATAACTTTATTTATTTTTTCTTTCTTTCTTTCTTTTTCATTCTCCCTTTTCTTCTGAGCCGTGTGCCTGACAGGGTCTTGGTGCTCTGACCAGATGTCAAGCCTGAGCCTCTGAGGTGGGAGGGCCTAGTTCTGAACATTGCTCCACGAGAGACCACCCGGCCCTATGTAACATCAAATGGCAAAGCCTCTGCCAGAGATCTCCACCTCAACACTAAGACCCAGCTCCACTCAATGACCAGCAAGCTACAGTGCTGGACACACCAGGCCAAACAACTAGCAAGACAGGAACACAACCCCACCCATTAGCAGAGGGGCTGCCTAAAATCATAAGTTCACAAACACCCCAAACACACCACCAGGCTCTGTCCGGTTGACCAGGAGGACAAAATCCATTCTCATCCACCAGAACATGGACACTAGTCCCCTCCACCAGGAAGCCTACACAACCCACAGAACCAATCTTCCACACTGGGGGCAGACACCAAAAACAACAGGAACTATGAATCTGCAGCCTGTGAAAAGGAGACACCAAAAACAGCAAGTTAAGCAAAATGAGAAGACAGAGAAATATGCAGCAGATGAAGGAGCAAGGTAAAAATTCACCAGACCAAACAAATGAAGAGGAAATAGGCAGTCTACCTGAAAAAGAATTCAGATTAATGATAGTCAAGATGATCCAAAAGCTTGGAAATAGAATGGAGAAAATACAAGAAATGTTTAACAAGGACCTAGAAGAACTAAAGAGCAAATAAACAATAATGAACAACACAATAAAGGAAATTAAAAAGTATCTGGAAGGAATCAATAGCAGAATAACTGAGGCAGAAGAACGAAATAACTACCACAGAAAATAACTACCACAGAGCAGAATAAACAACAAAGAATGAAAAGAATGGAGGACAGTTTCAGAGACCACTGGGACAACATTAAATCCACCAACATTTGAATTATAGGGGTACCAGAAGAAAAGAAAGAAAAAGGGACTGAGAAAATATTTGAAGAGATTATAGTTGAAAACTTCCATAATATGGGAAATAAAATTAAAGTCTAGGAAGCGCAGAGAGTCCCAAAGAGGATAAATCCAAGGAGAAACATGCCAAGACACATATTAATCAAACTAACAAATGTTAAATTCAAAGAAAAAATATTAAAAGCAGCAAAGAAAAAGCAATAAATAACATACAAGGGAATCTCCATAAGGTTAACATGTGATCTTTCAGCAGAAACACTGAATGCCAGAAAGGAGTGGCAGGGCACATTTAAAGTGATGAAAGGAAAAAACTTACAACCAAGATTCCTCTATCCAACAAGGATCTAATTCAGATTCGACAGAGAAATTAAAACCTTTACAGACAAGCAAAAGCTAAGAGAATTCAACACCACCAAACGAGCTTTACAACAAATGCTAAAGGAACTTCTCAAGGAAAGAAACACAAGAGAAGGAAAAGACCTATAATAACAAACACAAAACAATTAAGAAAATGGTAATAGGAACATACATATGGATAACTAGCTTAAATGTAAATGGATTAAATGCTCCAACCAAAAGACATAGACTGGCTGAATGGAAAAAAAAAAACAAGACCTGTATATATGCTGTCTACAAAACACCCACTTCAGACCTAGGGACACATACAGACAGAAAGTGAGGGGATGGAAAAAGATATTCCATGCAAATGGAAATCAAAAGAAAGCTGGAATAGCAATACTCATATCACATAAAATAGACTTCAAAATAAAGACTATTACAAGAGACAAAGAAGGACACTACATAATGATCAGGGATCAATCCAAGAATATATAACAATTGTAAATATTTATGCACCCAACATAGGAGCACCTCAATATATAATGCAAATGCTAACAGCCATAAAAGGGGAAATTAATAGTAACAAAATCATAGTAGGTGACTTTAACACCCCATTTTTACCAATAGACAGATCATCCAAAATGAAAATAAATAAGGAAACACAAGCTTTAAATGACACATTAAACAAGATGGACTTAATTCATATTTATAGGACATTTCATCCAAAAACAACAGAATACACTTTCTTCTCATGCTCATGACACATACTGCAGGATACATCATATCTCGGGTCACAAATCAATACTTGGTAAATTTAAGAAAATTGAAATCATATCAAGTATCTTTTTCAAACCACAATGCTATGAGGCTAGATATGAATTACAGGAAAAAAAAACTGTAAAAAATACAAACACATGGATGCTAAACAATGCACTACTAAATAACCAAGAGATCACTGAAAAAAATCAAAGAGGAAATGAAAAAATACCTAGAAAAAAATGACAATGAAAACACAATGACTCAAAACCTATGGGATGCATCAAAAGCAATTCTAAGAGAGAAGTTTATAGCAATACAATCCTACCTCAAGAAACAAGAAAAATCTCAAATAAACAACCTAACCTTACACCTAAAGCAATTATAAAAAGAACAAAAAAAAATACCCCAAAGTTAGCAGGAGGAAAGAAATCATAAAGATCAGATCAGAAATAAATGAAAAAGAAATGAAGGAAATGATAGCAAAGATCAATAAAACTAAAAGCTGGTTCTTTGAGAAGATAAACAAAACTGAAAACCATTAGCCAGACTCATCAAGAAAAGAAGGGAAAAGACTCAAATCAATAGAATTAGAAATGAAAAAGGAGAAGTAACAAGTGACACTGCAGAAATACAAAGGATCATGAGAGATTACTACAAGCAACTCTATGCCAATAAAATGGACAAACTGGAAGAAACGGACAAATTCTTAGAAAAACACAAACTTCCGAGACAGAACAAGGAAGAAATAGAAAATATGAACAGACCAATCACAAGCACTGAAATTGAAACTGATTAGACATGTTCCAACAAACAAAAGTTCAGGACCAGATGGATTCACATGTGAATTATATCAAACATTTAGAGAGAAGCTAACACCTATCCTTATCAAAGTCTGCCAAAATACAGCAGAGGGGGGAACACTCCCAAACTCAATCTATGAGGCCACTATCACCCTGTTACCAACACCAGACAAAGGTGTCACAAAAAAGAAAACTACAGGCCAATATCACTGATGAACATAGATGCAAAAATCCTCAACAGAATAATAGCAAACAGAACCCAACAGCACATTAAAAGGATCATACACCATGATCAAGTGGGATTTATCCCAAGAATGCAAGGATTCTTCAGTCTACGCAAATCAATCAATGTGAACACCATTTTAACAAACTGAAGGATAAAAACCATATGATAATCTAAGTAGAAGCAGAAAAAGCTTGCAACAAAATTCAACACCCATTTATGATAAACACTTTCCAGAAAATAGGCATAGAGGGAACTTACCTCAACATAATAAAGGCCATATATGAAAAATCCCCAGCCAACATCATTCTCAATGGTGAAAAACTGAAACCATTTCCTCTAAGATCAGGAACAAGACAAGGTTGCCCACTCTTGCCACTGTATTCAACATAGTTTTGGAAGTTTTAGCCATGGCAATCAGAGAAGAAGAAGAATTAAAAGGAATCCAAATCAGAAAAGAAGTAAAACTGTCACTGTTTGCAGATGACATGATACTATGCATAGAGAATCCTAAAGAAGCTACCAGAAAACTAGAAGAGCTAATCAATGAATTTGGTAAAGTAGCAGGACACAAAATTAATGCACAGGAATCTCTTGTATTCCTATACACTAATGATGAAAAATCTGAAAGAGAAATTCAGGAAACACTCCCATTTACCTTTGCAAAAAAAAGAATAAAATACTGAGGAATAAACCCACCTAAGGAGACAAAAGACCTGTATGCAGAAAACTATAAGACACTGATGAAAAAAATAAAAGATGAATGCAAACAGATGGAGAGATATACCATGTTCTTGGATTGGAAGAATCAACATTGTGAACATGACTATAATACCCAAAGCAATCTACAGATACAATGCAATCCCTATCAACCACCAATGGCATTTTTCACAAAACTAGAATAAAAAATTTCACAATTTGTATGGAAACACAAAAGACCCCGTTTAGCCAAAGCAGTCTTGAGAAAGAACAACAGAGCTGGAGGAATCAGGCTCCCTGACTTCAGACTATACTGCAAAGCTACAGTAATCAAGACAGTATGGTACTGGCACAAAAACAGAAATATAGATTAGTGGAACACGATAGAAAGCCCAGAGATAAACCCATGCACATGTGGTCACCTTATCTTTGAAAAAGGAGGCAAGAATATACAATGGAGGAAAGACAGCTTCTTCAATAAGTGGTGCTGGGAATACTGGACAGCTACATGTAAAATAACGAAATTAGAACACTCCCTAACACCATACACAAAAATAATCTCAAAATGGATTAAAGACCCAGATGTAAGGCCAGACACTATAAAAATCTTAGAGGAAAACAGGCAGAACA
Organism: Lipotes vexillifer; assembly: GCF_000442215.2. NCBI lineage: Eukaryota > Metazoa > Chordata > Mammalia > Artiodactyla > Lipotidae > Lipotes > Lipotes vexillifer. The sequence goes on from NW_006788592.1 coordinate 808,435, forward strand.
CTCTGTGACATAAATCAAAGCAAGATCCTGTGGACCCACCTCCTAGAGAAATGGAAATAAAAACAAAAATAAACAAACGGGACCTATTGAAACTTAAAAGCTTTTGCCCAGCAAAGGAAACCATAAAGAAAACGAAAAGACAAGCCTCAGAATGGGAGAAAATATTTCCAAATGAAACAACTGACAAAGGATTAATCTCCAAAATTTACAAGCAGCTCATGCAGCTCAATAACCAAAAAACGAACAACCCAATCCATGAATGGGCAGAAGACCTAAATCAACATTTCTCCAAAGAAGATATACAGATTGTCAACAAACAGATGAAAGGATGCTCAACATCACTAATCATTAGAGAAATGCAAATCAAAACTACAATGAGGTATCACCTCACATCGATCAGAATGTCCATCATCAAAAAGTCTACAACCAATAAATGCTGGAGAGGGTGTGGAGAAAAGGGAACCCTCTTGCACTGTTGGTGGGAATGTAAATTGATATGGCCATGATGGAGAACAGTATGGAGGTTCCTTAAAAAACTAAAAATAGAACTACCATATGACCCAGCAATCCCACTACTGCGCATATACCCTGAGAAATCCATAATTCAGAGTCATGTACCACAATGTTCATTGCAGCACTATTTACAATAGCCAGGACATGGAAGCAACCTAAGTGTCCACTGACAGGTGAATGCATAAAGAAGGTGTGGCACACACATATAATGGAATATTACTCAGCCATTAAAAAAATGAAATTGATGTATTTGTAGTGAGGTAAGATGGACCTAGAGTCTGTCATACAGAGTGAAGTAAGTCAGAAAGAGAAAAACAAATAACATATGCTAACACATATATATGGAATCTAAAAGAAAAAAAAATGGTTCTGAAGGACCTAGGAGCAGGACAGGAATAAAGACACTGATGTCGAGAATGGGCTTGAGGACACAGTGAGGGGGAAGGGTAAACTGGGACTAAGTGAGCGAATGACATTGACCTATATAAACTACCAAATGTAAAAAAGATAGCTAGTGGGAAGCAGCTGCATAGCACAGGGAGATCAGCTTGGTGCTTTGTGTCCACCTAGAGGGGTGGGATAGGGAGGGTGGGAAGGAGATGCAAGAGTGCACAGATATAGGGATATATTTATATTCATACCTGATTCACATTTTTATACAGCAGAAACTAACACACCACTGTAAAGCAATTATACTCCAATAAAGATGTTTAAAAAAAAATAATCAGGATAGGGGAGAAGTGCCTCCTGTTGAAAACAGCACTTTGGTGCATCAGCATCTGATGTAGACAGTGCAACACTTCCACCAAAAATTTCAGAGATCCAGATTTTTGGGCCTTCAGGTTGATCTTTGCTACTGCCTCTTCTGGACTCCCTCAACTCTTTTTTGCAGTTTTATAGTAGTGCTTTTCATTATCTTATAATTATCTATGTGACCATCCCTACAATATATTAGTGTCTTAAGAGAAGGAATATGTGATTTACTTTTGTATCTCCCAAACCTAGCACAGTGCCTAGCATAGCTCATAGCACTAGACGTGTGTTTGTTAAATGAAGCAGTGAATGGATGCAAGAGAATTAATAAACTATTAACCCTGAATTAATAAACTATTGACACTGACCTTATTTAAAGGTCAAAATATTTGTTGTGATTACAGAGTGAATTTTAGTGTTACATTCACATGTGAAAAATTCTTACTTGCTCTGTTCTGCTTTGCAACTTATAAAAAAATACCAAGCATGCTCGTTTATTAACTGATTCAATTAAAAGAATGACTGTTAAATTTAACAAATCAGTTACCTTCCTAACTAAAGTAACTTTAATTATATGAGTTATTTATATAGATGTTAACTCCCAAGCCCTAACATCAGTTCACTTGTGGGATTTCTGAGAAGTTCAGTTGTTTCACTTTGATGCCTGTGTCCATTTATCTGCTTGTTCCAAAAGCAAATTTAATTATGGAGATGTTCTTAAAGGACATTTAAAAAATGTCACTCCTCGGGAGAGAGAGTGCATGATCCCTGGAGTCATGGAGCACAAAGAGACACTAAGAGAGAGTCTCTTCTGCATTTAAGGGAGTAGCTAAACCACATCCTAAACCCTTTTCTTCTTTATGATTTCCAGGAATACAGTCACCATAACATCTCTTTTTAGCCCATCTCAAATGATCCAGAAATTCCTTCTTTCACTTCCTAGCTTCCTTCCCTTAGAACTTCTCCCCTAGTATGCAAGCGTGAGATGGACTCACCAGATATACTTGCATTGTATGATTCTACCAACTCACCTTCCATTCTACTTCACTCATCAGCCATGGATGATTGGAACTGGGTTAAAAACATGATACAAGATGAACCAAGCAGATTCTCCATCCTAATCCTTCTCATGGTAATTGATATTTGGGTCTGAGAAGCAGCTTGCTAGTTTGTAGTGTATCAGAAGATGTTGTATAGCCACTTTCCCTTGGAGGACAAGAGAGTGGAGAAATCCAGTCTGTAGATAAATGGAATTAATCAGCAACAGAGAGAAGCTCAGGCATGATGTGAAGAAGGGACACTGCATGGATTCCAGAGCCTTTCTAGAATCAATGAGACCTGTGAAGCAATTATACTCCAATAAAGATCTTATATATATATATATATATATATATATATATATATATCCCCTCCCTGCCTTTGTGTTCTTAAACTAACTAGCTTTGGTTTCTGTTACCTCTTTATGAGGAGTTCTAATTAATACACTACCAGAAATTTATCCTTTCTTTAAGCACATTTTTACTTTTTGGGAAGGGAGAAGGAAGGGTGGGGGAGGTATGAAATCTTATGGTATTGCTATTTTATGTAATAAATATTTACTTAATGCTTATTACATGTGAAAAAAGATGACCATTGTCTCCTAAGAGGTTGGGGTACTGGAGCCTGACTATTATTTCTCAACACAAAACTCCTCTAATTAGCAGTCTTCACTCTAGAGCTCCTCATTGGTTTGGACAAGATTGTTGGAGGCTCTCTCTGCCCAATTCTGTTTCTTCTTGCTGTTATCTTTCATAGACATTGCTACAATATACTGCATACATTCCTAACTCCATCTCCATGTCAACTTCCTGGAAGACCCAGCCAATACAGATGGCCTTCATAGAAAAATGGAGGGAGCATTTTCTTTTATTCAATAAATATGTATTCACTATGAACAATGGCCAAGCAAGATGCTAAACACCAGGTATTTCAGCAAACAAGATAAACAAAGTTTTTATCTTTATGGAACTTTACTTCAATCAAATAGAAATGGCATTAAACAAATAAATTACACAAAACACTGGGCTCACCAAATTATAATTGAGCAAAGAATCACAATTGTGATATTAAGAAAAAAACAAGGAAAAAGTAGAGGAAAAGCTGGATGGGGAAGTTGAAATATCAGAGTATATTGGGTCTCAGTGAAGCAATAAAACCTGTTGTTTTCTATGTTCATCACATTCCTCATTTAGGACTCTGAGCCTGGAAATTGTGGGATTTCTTTCACAAGTACAGAATAACGATGACTTGAATTTGTAACATTATAGCTGAAAAATATATGGGGAATTGAAAAAAAAAGCAGAAGTTTAACTTGAGCTAGCTACTTAATAAAAAAGAAAAACTAATTTAAAGAAGGATCCCATTGTCAGGAGGATGTAACAGTAGGAAGTAATTGTTCTCCTATGCTTTTTATTGGTCATTCACCATCTGGAATACTGTGTTCAGTTCTGGGGTTCTTTGGAGAACAATTTTAGGAGATACCAAAGCAAATTGGACTCCATGGAAGTGTGAGAATGGAGAGAAGGCTTTGGATCCATTGGCAAAAGAGACTGGAGTTGTTCATCCAGAACCAAGCCAATATCCACATTTAAATAAAAAACAGTGCTATGTAATTAAAACAAAAAAACAAAAAAAACCTCACACTTATTGGTTCTAATTTCTCCTAAGGGTAAGAATAGGAACAATAAATAGAAACTGTACAGAAATAGATTACAGTTGAGTATAAAAAAAGAAAAAAGAAAAATTAAATTTTTGAAACCTAGAAAAGTGAAGACAACATAAGGGATTCACAGGACACCATTAAATGAAGCAATACATGCATTACAGAAGTTCCAGAAGGAGAAGAGAGAGAGAAAGGGACAGAGAGCTTATTTGAGGAAATAATGGTTGAAAACTTCCAATCTGAGACAGGAATTGGACATCCAAATTCAAGAAGCTCAAAGAACTCGAGCTGGGAAGAATCCAAAGAGGTCTATACTGATATATATTAAAATCAAACTGTCAAAATTCAAAGACAGAGAATCTTGAAAACAGAATGAGAAAGTGACTTGCCACATACAAGAGGGCTCCCTTTAGTGTCAGGGGATGTATCAGCAGGA
>NW_006788592.1:812914-823877 GCF_000442215.2 Lipotes vexillifer
CAGGAACATTACAGGTCAGAAGAGAATCTGATGATATATTCAAAGTGCTGAAAGAAAAAAGAAAGCTGCGAACAAAAAACATGCCATCAGGCAAAACTTTCCTTATAAGATGAAGGCGATATAAAGACCTGACAGTATGAACAACACCACCATTAGATCTGCCTTACTAAAAGTGCTAAATGGAGTTCAAACAAAAGGACACTAACAGCAACATGAAAGTTTAAGAAAATATAAAGCTCTCTGATAAAGGTAAATATAAAAACAAACAATACTGTAATGGTGGTGTATAAATCACATTTGATTCCTGTATAGAATTTAAAGAATAAAGGCATAACAAATAATTACAAGACTATATTATGGATACAAAATATAAAAATGTCATTTATGACATGGATAAGCTGGAGGGAGATAAAGGAGATTTTTGTAACTGAAGTTGTTATCAGTTGTAACTATAAGATGTTTTATATAATCCCTATAGTAAACACAAAGGAAGTACCTATAGATGATAGACAAAGGAAAACATAATGGAATTAAAACACATCAATACAAGTAATCAATAAAATCTAAGGAAGGAAGCAAGAAATGAAAAGAAGGACAAAATAAGACATACAGAAAACAATGAACAAAATGTCAATAATAAGTCCTTCCGTATTAGTAATTACTTGAAATTTAAATGGATTAAACACCCTAATCAAAGACACAGCATGGCTGAATGGATTTAAAAAAGAAAAAAGCAAACTAGATCCAACTGCAAGCTATCTACAAGAGACTCATTTTAGATATAAAGATACACATAGGCTGAAATTAAAGAATGGAAAAAGATATTCCATGCAAATGGCAGCAAAGAGAAAGTAGGGTTAGCCATATTTAATACAGACAAAATAGACTTTAAGTCACAAATCATCACAAGAGACAAAGAAGGACATTATATAATGATAAAAGGATCAATTCACCAGGAAGATATAACAATTATAAATATATATGCAACTAACATCAGAACACCCAAATATATGAAGCAAACATTAACAGAATTGAAGGGAGAAGTACACAGCAACACAATAATAGTAAGAGATTTCAATGCCCTACTTTCAATAATAGAAAAACCAGACATAAATCAATAAGGAAATAGAGGATTTAAACAGCAGTACAGACTAATTGAATATTGAAGATATATACAGAACACTCCACCTAACAGCAGAAAGCACATTCTTCTGAGGTGCACACAGAACATCCTCCAGGATAGATAACATGTTAGACCACAAAACAAGTCTTAAAAATAAGAAGATTGAAACCATGCCAAGTATCTTTTTCTGACCATAATGGGATAAAATGAGAAATCAATAGTAAATGGAAAACTGGAAAATTCATAAATAACAACCAAGGATGAAAGAAGAAATGGCAAGGGAAATTAGAAAACATCTTGAGACAAATGAAAATGAAAATACAACATACAAAAACTTATGGGATGAAGACAAAACAGTAGTAACAGGGAAGTTTATGGTGGTAAACACATATTAATAAAGAAGAATGATCTCAGATCAAAAACCTGAACTTATACCTCAAGGAAATAAGAATGAAGAACAAACTAAACCCAGAGTTAGTATAAGCAAGGAAATAATAAAGTAGAAATAAACAAAATAGGAAATAGAAAAACAATAGGAAAAAATCAACAAAATTAAGAGTTGATGTTTTGAAAAGATCAACAAAACAGGCAACCCTCAGTTAGACTAAGAATAAAAGAGAGAAGACTTAAATAACAAACATCAAAAATGAAAGAGGAACATTATAGCTAAACCACAGAAACTAAAGGGATCATAAGAGACTCTAGGAACTATTATACACCAACAAATTGGATAACCCAGAAGAAATGGATACATTTCTAGAAACATACAACCTCCCAAGATTAAATCATGTAGAAATAAAATATCTGAACAGACCTATAACTAGTAAGAAGATTGAATCAGTAATCAAAAATGTCCCAACAAAGAAACACTCAGAATTAGATGGCTTTACTGGAGAATTCTACCACATATTTAAAGAAAAAAATATTAACACCAATCCTTCTCAAATGCTTCCAAAAAATTTAAGAGAACACTTCTAAATTTATTTTATGAGGTCATCATTACTGTTTTTTTTTTTTAATTTTACTTTTTAAAAATTTTTGGCTGTGTTGGGTCTTCATTGCTATGCAAGGGCTTTCTCTAGTTGTAGAGAGTGGGGGCTACTCTTCATTGCTGTTTGCGGGCTTCTCATTGCATTGGCTTCTCTTATTGCAGAACAGGGGCTCTAGGCATGCAGGCTTCAGTAGTTGCAGCATGCAGGTTCAGTAGTTGTGGCATGCGGGCCCTAGAGGGCGCGGGCTTCAGTAGTTGTGGTGCGTGGGCTCAGTAGTTGTGGCTCATGGGCTCTAGAGCACAGGCTCAGTAGTTGTGGTGCACGGGCTTAGTTGCTCTGTGACATGTAGGGTCTTCCCGAAGCAGTGATCAAACCCATGTCCCCTGCATTGGCAGGCAGATTCTTAACCACTGTGCCACCAGGGAAGTCCCAGCATTACTGTTATATCAAACCAGACCAAAGAAAAACAAGAAAAGAAAACCACATACCATTATTTTTGATGCATATTAATGCAAAAAGCCTCAACAAAGTACTAGAACCAAATTTGACAGAGCATTTAAAGGGTTTTTACTGTGACCAAATGGAATTTATTTCTGAAATGCCAAGATTGTTCAACATACGAAAATCAATGTAATACACCATTTTAACAGAATGAAGGACAAAAATCAAATTGTCATCTGAATTGATGCAGAAAAACCATTTGACAAAATTTAACACCTTTCATGATGAAAATACTCAACAAAGTAGGAATAGAAGGAAACTACCTCAACATAATAGAGCCTGTATATGAAAAATCCACAGCTAACATCATATCAATTGTGAAAAACATAAAGCTTTTCTTTTAAGATCTGGAACAAGGAAAAGATGCCCACTCTTACCACTTCTATTCAACATAGTACTGGAAGTCCTAGCTATAGCAATCAGGCCAGAAAAAGAAATAAAAGGCATCTGAGTTAGAAAGGAAGAAGTAAAATTATCTCTGTTCACAGATGACATGAGCTTATATGTAGAAAACCCAGGAGATTCCACCCACAAAATACTGGCAGAATTAGTAAATGAATTCAACAAAGTTGCAAGACAAAATCAACACACAAAAATCAGCTGCATCGTTTACACTAACACTAAACAATACAAATATGAAATAGAAAATAATCTAATTTATAATAGAATGAAAAAGAAACTCCTTAAATAAGGTAGTGGGGAAAGAGATAAGAAAAAATTGAGTAATATATATGAATTGTGGATGATATAGTCCCTGGTTAATATATACAAATATATATACACAACAAGATAACTAATAAAATGAAAGGCATATACTATAAAACAATGATGAAAACTTAAAGGAGACAAATAATTGGGATTGTTAAAATGTCCAGACTATGTAAATGAGTGACAGTTTCACTGCAATACCTTTCAAGTTTCTAATGGCATTTTTTTGCAGAAATAGAAAAAGTATCCTGAAATTAATATGGAATCTCAAAAGACCCCAAATAGTCAAAACAATTTTGAGAAATAACAAAATTGGAGGTGTCATATTTCCTGATTTCAAAACATGTAATAAAGTTACAGTAATTAAAACAGTATGATACTGGCATAAAAACAGACATATAGACCAATGAAACAGAACTGAGAGCCTGGAAATAAACCCTAATGTATATTGTCAAATTATCTTCAACAAGGGTGCTAAAGCTACACAATGGGAAAAGGCTAGTCTCTTCAACAAATGCTGTTGGAAAAACTGAATACTACATGCAAAATAGTGAAGTTGGATTCTTACCTTATACCATGTGTAAAAATTAACTCAAAAGGTATTAAACACTTTGCTATAGATTGAATATTTGTGTCCCCCACCCCCAAATTCATATGTTAAACCCCTATCCCCAGTGTAATGGGGTTTGGAGGTGGAACATTTTGGAGATGATTAGGTCACAGGATGGAACCCTCTCGAATAAGATCAATACCCTTAAAAAAGAGACCCTAGAGAGTGCCCTTTCCCCTTCCACCATGTGTGGACGCAGAGAGAAGACAGCTGTACGTGAACCAGGTAGCTGGTTGACTTTCACCAGACACCAAATCTCCTGGCACCTTGATCTTAGACTTCCCAGCTTCCAGAAATGAGAAATAAATTTCTGTTTTTTGTAAACCACCTAGTCTTTGGTATTCTGTAACAGTAGCTTGAATGGACTAAGACAGAAATTGGTACTAAGAAATAGGGTCCAATTCTAACAAATACCTGAAAACGTGGAATGGCTTTGGAACTGGTTAATAGGTAAAGGCTGTAAGAGTTTTGAAGTGCATGCTAGAAAAAGCCGACATCATTGTGAACAGGCCATTAAGTGTGATTCTTGTGAGAGTCCAGAAAGAACAGAGAACTGTAGAAAAATACTCAATCTTTTAATTATTTTTAAATTTTAAATTTAATTTAACTTAATTTTTAAAATTTCTTTAATTTTTGTGTTTTTGAAATTGTCTGTGGTGAGCATATATTGATCTTACAATCAGGGAAAAAATGGCTGTCTATATATGTCAGTTTCGGGTTTTTTTTTTTACAACTTTGTGTGTGTGTGTGTGTTTAATTTTTTTTTAACATCTTTATTGGAGTATACTTGCTTTACAATGTTAGTTTCTCCTATGTAACAAAGTGAATCGGCTATACGTATACATATATCCCAATATCCCCTCCATCTTGCATCTCCCTCAAACCCTCCCTATCTTACTCCTCTAGGTGGTCACAAAGCACCAAGCTGATCTCCCTGTGCTATGTGGCTGCTTCCCAATAGCTATCTATTTTATATCTGGTAGTATATATATGTCAATGCCAATCTCTCACTTCTTCCTAGCTTACCCTTCCCTCTCCCCAAGACCTCAAGTCCATTCTCTACATTTACATCTTTATTCCTGTCCTACCTCTAGGTTCTTCAGAACCATTTTTTAAAATTCCATATATATGTGTTAGCATTCAGTATTTGTTTTTCTCTTTCTGACTTACTTAACTCTGCATGACAGACTCTAGGTCCATCCACCTCACTACAAATAACTCAATTTCTTTTTTCTTAAGGCTGAGTAATATTCCATTGTATATGTGTGCCACACCTTCTTTATGCATTCACCTGTCAATGGACACTTAGCTTGCTTCCATGTCCTGGCTATTGTAAATAGTGCTGCAACGAACATTGTGGTACATGACTCTTTTTGAGTTATGGATTTCTCAGGGTATATGCCCCGTAGTAGGATTGCAGGGTCATATGGTAGTTCTACTTTTAGTTTTTTAAGGAAACTCCATACTGTTCTCCATAGTGTCTATATCAATTTACATTCCCACCAACAGTGCAAGAGGATTCCCTTTTCTCCACACCCTCTCCAGCATTTATTTGTTGTAGACTTTTTGATGATGGACATTCTGCTCAGTGTGAGGTGATACCTCATTGTAGTTTTGATTTGCATTTCTCTAATGATTAGTGATGTTGAGCATCTTTTCATGTATTTGCTGGCAATCTGTATATCTTCTTTGGAGAAATGTTGATTTATGTTTTCTGCCCATTTTATGATTTGGTTGTTCGTTTTTTGATATTGACCTGCATGACCTGCTTGTAAATTTTGGAGATTAATCCTTTGTCAGTTGCTTCATTACCATATATTTTCTCCCATTCTGAGGGTTGTCTTTTCATCTTCTTTATGGTTTCCTTTGCTGGGCAAAAGCTTTTAAGTTTCATTAGGTCCCATTTGTTTATTTTTGTTTTTATTTCCATTTCTCTAGGAGGTGGGTCGAAAAGGATCTTGCTGTGATGTATGTCATAGAGTGTTCTGCCTATGTTTTCCTCTAAGAGTTTAATAGTGTCTGGCCTTACATTTAGGTCTTTAATCCATTTTGAGTTTATTTTTGTGTATGGTATTAGGGAGTGTTCTAATTTCATTCCTTTACATGTAGCTGTCCAGTATTCCCAGCACCACTTATTGAAGAGGCTGTCTTTTCTCCATTGTATATTCTTGCCTCCTTTATCAAAGACAAGGTGACCGTATGTGCATGGGTTTATCTCTGAGATTTCTATCCTGTTCCATTGATCTATATTTCTGTTTTTGGGCCAGTACCATACTGTCTTGATTACTGTATCTTTGTAGTATAGTCTGAAGTCAGGGAGCCTGATTCCTCCAGCTCCATTTTTCTTTCTCAAGATTGGTTTGGCTATTCAGGGTCTTTTGTGTTTCCATACAAATTGTGAAATTTTTTGTTCTAGTTCTGTGAAAAATGCCATTGGTAGTTGGATAGGGATTGCACTGAATCTGTAGATTGCTTTGGGTAGTAGAGTCATTTTCACAACATTGATTCTTCCAATCCAAGAGCATGGTATATCTCTCCATCTGTTTGTATCATCTATAATTTCTTTCATCAATGTCTTATAGTTTCCTGCATACAGGTCTTTTGTCTCCTTAGGTAGATTTATTCCTAGGTATTTTATTCTTTTTGTTGCAATGGTGATTGGGAGTGTTTCCTTAATTTCTCTTTCAGATTTCTCATCGTTAGTGTCTAGGCATGCAAGTGATTTCTGTGCATTAATTTTGTATCCTGCTACTTTACCAAATTCATTGATCAGCTCTAGTAATTTTCTGGTAGCATCTTTAGGATTCTCTATGTATAGTATCATTTCATCTGCAAACAGTGACAGTTTTACCTCTTTTCTGATTTGGATCCTTTTATTTCTTCTTCTTCTCTGATCGCCATGACTACAACTTACAAAACTATGTTGAATAATAGTGGTGAGAGTGGAGAACCTTGTGTCGTTCCTGATCTTAGTGGAAATGGTTTCAGTTTTCACCATTAAGAATAATGTTGGCTGTAGGTTTGTCATATATGGCCTTTATTATGTTGAGGTAGATTCCCTCTATGCCTATTTTCTGGAGAGTTCTTATCATAAATCGGTGTTGAATTTTGTTGAAAGCTTTTTTTGCATCTATTGAGATTATCATCTGGTTTTTATCCTTCAGTTTGTTAATATGGTGTATCACATTGATTGCTTTCTGTAAATTGAAGAATCTTTGCATTCCTGGGATAAACCCCACTTGATCATGGTGTATGATCCTTTTACTGTGCTGCTGGAATCTGTTTGCTAGTGTTTTGTTGAGGATTTTTGCATCTATGTTCATCAGTGGTATTAGCCACCAGTGGTAGTTTTCTTTTTTTCTGACATCTTTGTCTGGTGTTGGTATCAGGGTGATGGTGGCCTCATAGAATGTGTTTGGGAGTGTTCCTCCCTCTGCTTTATTTTAGAAGAATTTGAGAAGGATAGGTGATAGCTCTTCAGTAAACGTTTGATAGAATTCACCTGTGAAATCATCAGTTCCTGAGCTTTTGTTTGTTGGAAGATTTCTAATCACAGTTTCAATTTCAGTGCTTGTGATTGGTCTGTTTATATTTTCTATTTCCTCCTGGTTTCATCTTGGAAGGTTGTGCTTTGCTAGGAATTTGTCCATTTCTTCCAGGTTGTGCATTTTATTGGCATATAGTTGATTGTGGGTAATCTCTTATGATTCTTTGTATTTCTTCAGTGTCAGTTGTTATTTCTCCTTTTTCACTTCCAATTCTGTTGATTTGAGTCTTCTCCCTTTTTCTCTTGATCCCTTTTTTCTTGATGAGTCTGGCTAATGGCTTATCAATTTTGTTTATCTTCTCAAAGAAACAGCTTTTAGTTTTATTGATCTGTGCTATTATTTCCTTCATTTCTTTTTCTTTTGTTTCTGACCTGATCTTTATGATTTGTTTCCTACTGCTAATTTGGGGTGTTTTTTTTTTGGTCTTCTTCCTCTAATTGCTTTAGGTGTAAGTTTAGGTTGTTTATTTGATATTTTTCTTGTTTCTTGAGGTAGGATTGTAATGCTATAAACTTCCCTCTTAGAACTGCTTTTGCTGCATCCCGTAGGTTTTGGGCCATCATATTTTCATTGTCTTTTTTTTCTAGGTAGTTTTTGATTTACTCTTTGATTTCTTCAGTGATCTTTTGATTATTTAGTAGTGCATTGTTTAACATCCATGTGTTTGTATTTTTTTACACATTTTTTGCAGTTTTTTATCCAGTCTGATTGTGTTGTGGTTGGAACAGATACTTGATATGATTTCAATTTTCTTAATTGTACCAAGGCTTGATTTGTGACCCAAGATATGATGTATCCTCAAGAATATTCCATGACCACTTGAGAATATTCAGTTGTTTTTGGATGGAATGTCCTAATAATATCAATTAAGTCCATTTTGTTTAATGTGTCATTTAAAGCTTATGTTTCCTTATTTATTTTTGTTATGGTTGATCTATCCATTGGTGAAAGTGGATTGTTAAAATCCCCTATTATGATTGTGTTACTGTCAATTTCCCCTTTTATGGCTGTTAGTATTTGCCTTATGTATAGAGGTGCTCCTATGTTGGGTGCATAAATATTTACAATTGTTATATCTTCTTATTGGATTGATCCCTTGATCATTATATAGTGTCCTTCTTTGTCTCTTGTAATGGTCTTTATTTTAAGGTCTATTTTTTTCTGATATGAGAATTGCTACTCCAGCTTTCTTTTGATTTCCGTTTACATGGACTATCTTTTTCCATCCCCTCATTTTCAGTCTGTATGTTTCCCTAGGTTTGAAGTTGTTCTGTGGAAGACAACATATATATAGGTCTCTTTTTTGTATCAATTCAGCTAGTCTGTGTCTTTTGGTTGGAGCATTTAATCCATTTACATTTAAGGTAATTATCAATATGTATGTTCCTATTCCCATTTTCTTAATTGTTTTGGGTTTGTTATTGTAGGTATTTTCCATCTCTTGTGTCTGCTGCCTAGAGAAGTTCCTTTAGCATTTGTTGTAAAGCTGGTTTGGTGGTGCTCAATTCTCTTAGATTTTGCTTGTCTGTAAAGGTTTTAATTTCTCCATCGAATCTGAATGAGATCCTTGCTGGGTAGAGTAGTATCGGTTGTAGGTTTTTCCCTTTTATCAGTTTAAATATGTCCTGCCCCTCCCTTCTGACTTGTGGAGCTTCTGCTGTAAGGTCAGTTGTTAACCTTATGGAGATTCCCTTCTATGTTATTTGTTGCTTTTTCTTTACTCCATTTTATATATTTTTTTGTATTTAATATTTTATAGTTTGATTAATATGTGTCTTGGCATGTTTCTCCTTGGATTTATCCTGTATGGGACTCTCTGCGCTTCCTGGACTTTGATTTCCTTTCCCATATTAGGGAAGTTTTCAACTGTAATCTCTTCAAATATTTTCTCAGTCCCTTTTTTTTTCCCATTCTTCTTCTGGGACCCCTATAATTCAAATATTGGTGCATTTAATGTTGTCCCACTGGTCTCTGAGACTGTCCTCAACTCTTTTCAGTCTTTTTTCTTTATTCTGCTCTGCGGTAGTTATTTCCACTATTTTATCTTCCACATCACTTATCCATTCTTCTGCCTCAGTCCTTCTGCTATTGATTCTTTCTAGAGAATTTTTAATTTCATTTATTTTGCTGTTCATCATTGTTTGTTTGCTCTTTAGTTCTTCTCGTCCTTGTAAAGGTTTCTTGTATTTTCTCCATTCTATTTCTGAGATTTTGGATCATCTTCACCATCATTACTCTGAATTATTTTTCAGGTAGACTGCCTATTTCTTCTTCATTTGTTTGTTCTTATGGGTTTTTACCTTGCTCCTTCATCTGCTGTGTATTTCTCTGTCTTCTCATTTTGCTTAACTTACTCTGTTTGGGGTCTCCTTTTTCACAGCCTGCAGGTTCATTGTTCCAGTTGTTTTTGGTGTCTGCCCCCCATGGGTAAGGTTGGTTCAGTGGGTGGTGTAGGCTTTGTAGGTGGTGGAGTGGACTGGTGCCTGTGTTCTTTTGGACGAGGCTGGATCTTGTCTTTATGGTTGGCAGGACTGTGTCCAGTGGTGTGTTTTGTGGTGTCTGTGAACTTAGTATGATTTTAGGCAGCCTCTCTGCTAATGGGTGGGATTGTGTCCCTGTCTTGATAGTTGTTTGACCTGGGGTGTCCATCACTCTATCTTGCTGGTTGTTGAGTTGAAATGGGTCTTAACTTTGAGATAGAGATCTCTGGGAGAGCTCTCACTGATTGCTATTACATGGGGCTGGGAAGTCTCTGGTGGTCTAATGTCCTGGACTCAGCTCTCCCACCTCAGAGGCTCAAGCCTGACAACCGGCTGGAGCACCAAGACCCTGTCAGCCACACGGCTGTAGCTTAGAGACTTCTTTAAATTTTTTGATGCACTTTCACAAGAAGGTGCTATCACTGCTCAAGGGTTCATAACCCCAAACTCAGTGGCCAGTGCCCACAGTCCATCCTCCCATCATTGCTGCCGAATCCTTCCCGTCATCTTCCACAGTACAGTGCGTGGGGGCGTCGCTGCCATTTTGGCTTCTCATGCTCTCAGTCTTTTTAGAGAATACCTCAGTAATCCTGAACAGAATGTTAGTAGAAATATGGGTGGTAAAACACATTCAGATGAGGTCTCAGATGGAAATGAGCATCATGTTATTGGAAACTGGAGGAAAAGTCATCCTTATTATAAAGTGACAGAGAACTTGGCTGAATTGTGTCATGTTCTAGTGTTTTGCGGAAGGTGGAACTTTCAAGCAATGAAATTGGATAGTTTAGCTGAAACTATTTCTAAGTAAAGTGTTGAAGCTGTGGCTTGGCATCTCATGACTGCTTATGGTAAAATATGAAAAGAGAGAAGTGACTTAAAGATGAACTTGTTAAGCAAAAAGGAAGTAGAATCTAAAAGTTTTAGAGATTTCTTAGGCTATCCATATTGCAAAAATGAAACACTAAGGGTGTTTCAGCCACCCAGGGTACTGCTCTGCTGAA
>NW_006788592.1:823887-838071 GCF_000442215.2 Lipotes vexillifer
TCAGCACAATGCAGGCAACAAATTTTGTGACATCTGTGTCATACCCTCTCTGCGACCCTCAGAGTACATGGGTCCAGGGGACATGGTTGTCTCTGCCTAGGTTTCAAAGGATGGAACTGCCCAGAGCCATGGGCTTTCCGCCCCCACCAAAGAGACCTGCTATAGGACTATCTTGACAAGCCTTTGGGGTAACATTGCCACCCCCATGGGCCTGGAAGGCAAAGCAGAGAGCCAAAGAGAATTATTCTTGAGCCTTAAGGTCTAATGGAATTTTCCCTGTTAGGTTTTGGGCTACCCGAGACCGGTCACTCCTTTTGTTCATATTTCTCCCTTTTGGAAAGGGAATGTATACTCTATACCTGTCCCACACTTGTAATTTGGAAGCACATAATGTGTTTGGTTTCACAGGTTCACAGTTGGAAAGGAATTTGCCCCAGGATGAATCATACCTTGAGTCTCACCCATATCTGATTTACATGATATTTAGATTTGGCTTTGGACTTTAGAATTTTGAGTTGATGCTGGAATAAGTTAAGACTTTTGGGGCTACTGGGATGGAATGAATGTATTTTGTATGTGAGAAGGATGTGAACTTTCGGGGCCAGTGGCAAAATGTTAAAGACTGAATGTTTGTGTCCCTGCAAAATTCTTATTTTGAACACTAACCCCTGATGTTGGGACCTTTGAGAGGTGATTAGATCAAGAAGGTAGAACCCTCATGCATGGGATTAATGCTGATATAAAAGAAACTCCTATGAGCGCCCTTGCCCCTCTGCCATGTGAAGACATAGCAAGAGAAAACTGTGAACCAGGAAGCAGCCTTTCACTGAACACCAAATTTGCCAGTGCTTTTGAAACCATGCAACTCAGATTGGGACTTGAACCCATGGTCTTTTAATTGAGATCACACATCTGGTCTCAGGACTTAATGAAGCTCAGGTTCTTGATGTCTCATCATAGAAAGAAGTCAGTGAGAGACAAAGTGATAGGTAAGAAGTGGATTTATTTAGAGAGAAACACATTCCACAGACAGAGTGTGGGCCATCTCAGAAGGCAAGGGGCCCTGAAATATGGCATGGTTAGTTTTTAGGGACTGGGTAATTTCATAGACTAATGAGTGGGAGGATTATTCCAATTATTTCAGGGAAGGGGTGGAGATTTCCAGGAATTGGACCACTGCCCACTTTTTGATCTTTGATGGTTGGCCTTAGAACTGTCATGGCGCTGGTGGGTGTGTCACTTAGCATACCAGTGTATTACAGTGAGTGTATTATGAGGCTCAAGGTCCAGTAGAAGTCTTCCACCATATTGGACCTAGTTGGTTCTAACCAGTTTTTGTTATGTCCTGGCTCTGTCATTCTTTTAAAGGTTGTGCCCTACCCCCTTCCCTCCTGTTTCACTTTGACCTTGAACTTTCTAGCCTCCAGAACTGTAAGAAGTAAATTTCTGTTGTCTATAAGTTACCCAATCTATGGTAGTAGCCTGACTAGACAAAGACAGACTTGAATGTAAGACCTGAAACAATAAAACTCCTAGAAGAAAACATAGGAGTAAAGATCCATGATATTAGATTTTGCAGTGATTTATTGGATATGACACAATAGCACAGACAACAAAAACAAAAACAGCAAATGGGGTTACATCAAATTTAAAAACGTTTGTGCCACAAAGGAAACATTCAACAAAATGAAAAGGCAATGTACAGAATGGGAGAAAATATTTGCAAACCAGAGTGTATAAAGAGCTCCTACAACTCAACAACAACAAAAAACAAATGATTTAAATATAGGCAAAGGACTTGAATAGATGGTTCTCCAAAGAAGGTATATAAATGGCCAGCTAGCATGCTCAACATTACTAATGACTAGGGAAATGCAAATATATCAAAACCATAATAAGATATTACTTCATACCCATTAGGATGGCTACTATCAAAAAACAAAATAAAGAAACAGAAAACAGAAAATAAAAAGTCGGTGAGGATATAGAGAAATTGGAACCTTTGTGAACTTTTCATGGGAATATAAAATGGTGTAGCTACTAGGGAGAACACCATGGAAGTTCCTCAAAAAATTAAAAATAGAATTACCATATGCTCCAGCAAAATCATTTCTGAGTATATATCTAAAAGAATTGAAAACAAGATCTTGAAGAGATATTTGTATACCCATATTCATTGCAGCATTATTTTTTAAAGTTCCAAGAGGTGTAAACAACCTTAATGTCCTTTGACAGATGAATTGATAAAGACAGTGTGGTATTTACATACAATGGAATATTATTCAGCCTTTAAAAAGAGGGAAATCCCATGATATACTGCAACATGGATGAACGTGGAGAAAATTATGCTAAATGAAATTTAGCTAAATTATGCTAAATTTGTCACAAAAAGACAAATACTGCATTAGGTTGCTTTTATGAGGTATCTAAAGTATCCAGACTCTTCAAAACAGAAAGTGGAATGGTAGTTGCCAAAGGCTGGGCTGCAGGGAAGCGGAAGTATTTCAATGGGTATAGAATGTCAGTTTTGCAAGATGAAAAAATTCTAGAGATCTATTTCACCACAATGTACTTAAGTTAACAGTACAGTACTGTATATGCAAAAATGATTAAGATGGTCAAAGTTATGCTATGTATTTTTTATCACACACTCAAAAAACATACCAACCAAACAAAGCATATCTAGTGGATTAATATGGCTCTCTAGATCATGAGTTTGTGATCTCTAGATTATAGAAGAAATGGAGAGGAAAGAACCCATTTATTACCTACTATGAGCCAAAAGGAGTACTAAGCACTTTACAAATGTTTTCTTATTCAATTGTCACAAAAATCTTCTAATATAAACATGTTTTATTCCCAATTTATAGATGTGGAAACTGAGATATTGTGAGGTTAGACTTCTCTACGGTCACATATTTAATTAGTCAAAGGCAGGATTTTAACAGCAGACAGATTTCAGAGCTGGTATTCTTTCCATTGCCTCAAAAACAGAGAAAACATTTTGGGAAAAGAATTACTATATAGAAAAATCACAGTGGTGAAGATTAACCTGCTGTATGGAATTTCTGATGACAACTAGATGTTTTCCTTGGAGATTCTGTTGGGGATTAGTAAACTGTAAACTGGAGGAAACACTTTAGAGTGATTCAAAATACTGGCTCTGGGTTTGAGTCTTGACTCTGCCATTTACCAGCTTTGTAACCTTGGAATACTCCCTTAGCCACTTTATGCATATAAAAGAACTTCTTATTCTGCCTGACAGATAATAAATGTCCAATAAATATTAGCTGTAATTAAACAGTATGGCCCATTGCTGGATCTTAAAGGCCAGATTAGGTTTAAATTTGATGTCTTGGACAATAAACATATATCAAGAATGAGATTTCAGCTAGACTGAATGGGCAGCAAACAGCTTTCCCTGTAAAAAGCGTTCTACCTGGCTGCCTGTGAATACTCTCTCTCCTTTCCAATGCATTCACCACATAGCTGTCATGTTTCATCTGAAACTCAGTTTTGACCAAGTCCTTCTGTTATCTGAAAAATCAGGTTAACCTCGTGGTGGGTGTTGCACCAAAAGACAGAACCAAGCCAGAGGTCAGAAGGAAGGATTTCTTATTACTTGCAGCAAGTAAGGAGAACCATGGGGACCTTTTCCAAAGCAGTGTCTCCACAGCACCAAAACTGAGGAATTTTTAAACTAAGGGTACATGCATATTCATGAAGGGTCTTGCGTGGTCATAGAGTCCAAGCTTTACTTGATTCAAGTCAGGAGGGTCAGAAAATGTCATCATCATCTCTTAGGTTCCAGTTGATCTGGTGGTTGAGCACCTCAGGCTAATTCTTACCATTGAAAGAGAACTGGGAGTTTTTACAACTGATATATTACCTTTGCTATTGTAACTTCTCTTGCCTGATAACAGTCATTTGTTTCTGTATTCTTTTCTTTTTTTTAATATCTTTATTGGAGTATAATTGCTTTACAATATTGTGTTAGTTTCTGCTTTATCACAAAGTGAATCAGCTATACATATACATATATCCCTGTATCTCCTCCCTCTTGCATTTCCCTCACACCCTCCCTATCCCACTCCTCTAAGTGGTCACAAAGCACCCAGTTGATCTCCCTGTGCTATGTGGCTGCTTCCCACTAGCTATCTATTTTACATTTCGTAGTGTATAGATGTCAATGCTACTCTTTCACTTCATCCCACCTTAGCCTTCACCCTCCCTATGTCCTCAAGTCCATTCTCTAGTAGGTCTGTGTCTTTATTCCTGTCTTGCCCCAAGTTCTTCATGACCTTTTTTTTTTTCCTTAGATTCCATATATATGTGTTAGCATACAGTATTTGTTTTTCTCGTTCTGACTTACTTCACTCTGTATGACACACTCTAGGTCCATCCACCTCACTACAAATAACTCAGTTTCATTTCTTTTTATGGCTGAGTAATATTCCATTGTATATATGTGCCACATCTTTCTTTATCCATTCATTTGTTGATGGACACTTAGGTTGCTTCCATGTCCTGGCTATTGTAAATAGACCTGCAATGAACATTGTGGTACATGACTCTTTTTGAATTATGGATTTCTTAGGGTATATGCCCAGTAGTGGGATGCTGGGTCCTATGGTAGTTCTACTTTTAGTTTTTTAAGGAAACTCCATACTGTTCTCCATAGTGGCTGTATCAATTTACATTCCCACCAACAGTGCAAGAGGGTTACCTTTTCTCCACACCCTCTCCAGTGTTTATTGTTTGTAGTTTTTTGATGGTGGCCATTCTGACTGGTGTGAGATGATATCTCATTGTAGTTTTGATTTGCATTTCTCTAATGATTAATGATGTTGAGCATTCTTTCATGTGTTTGTTGGCAATCTGTATATCACCTTTGGAGAAATGTTGATTTAGGTCTTCTGCCCATTCTTGGATTGGGTTGTTTGTTTTTTTGTTATTGAGCTGTGTGAGCTGCTTATAAATTTTGGAGATTAATCCTTTGTCAGTTGCTTCACTTGCAAATATTTTCTCCCATTCTGAGGGTTGCCTTTTCATCTTGTTTATGGTTTCCTTTGCTGTGCAAAAGCTTTTAAATTTCATTAGGCCCCATTTGTTTATTTTTCTTTTTATTTCCATTTCTCTAGGAGGTGGGTCAAAAGGGATCTTGCTGTGATTTATGTCATGGAGTGTTCTGCCTATGTTTTCCTCTAAGAGTTTAATAGTGTCTGGCCTTACATTTAGGTCTTTAATCCATTTTGAGCTTATTTTTGTGTATGGTGTTATGGGATGTTTCATTCTTTTACATGTAGCTGTCCAGTTTTCCCAGTGCCATTTATTGAAGAGGCTGTCTTTTCTCCATTGTTTATTCTTGCATCCTTTATCAAAGATAAGGTAACCATATGTGCGTGGGTTTATCTCTGGCCTTTCTATCCTGTTCCATTGATCTACATTTCTGTTTTTGTGCAAGTACCATACTGTCTTGATTACTGTAGCTTTTTAGTATAGTCTGAAGTCAGGGAGCCTGATTCCTTCACCTCTGTTTTCCTTTCTTAAGATTGCTTTGGCTATTCGGGGTCTTTTGTGTCTCCATACAAATTGTGAGATTTATTTTTTCTAGTTATGTGAAAAATGCCAGTGGTAGTTTTATAGGGATTGCCATGAATCTGTAGATTGCTTTGGGGAGTATAGTCATTTTCACAATGTTGATTCTTCCAATCCAAGAACATGGTATATCTCTCCATCTATTTGTATCATCTTTAATATCCTTCAACAATGTCTTATAATTTTCTGCATACAGGTCTTTTGTCTCCTTAGGTAGGTTTACTCCTAGATATTTTATTCTTTTTTGTTGCAATGGTAAATGGGAGTGTTTTCTTAATTTCACTTTCAGATTTTTCATCATGTGTATAGGAATGCAAGAGATCTCTGTGCATTAATCTTGTATCCTGCTACTTTACCAAATGCATTGATTTGCTCTAGTAGTTTTCTGGTAGCATCTTTAGGATTTTCTATGTATAGTATCATGTCATCTGCAAACAGTGACGGCATTACTCCTTTTCTGACTTGGATTCATTTTATTTCTTTTTCTTCTCTGATTGCTGTGGCTAAAACTTCCAAAACTATGTTGAATAATAGTGGTGAGAGTGGGCATCCTTGTCTTGTTCCTGATATTAGTGGAAATGGTTTCAGTTTTTCACCACTGAGGATGATGTTGGCTGTGGGTTTGTCATATATGGCCTTTATAATGTTGAGGTAAGTTCCCTCTCTGCCTACTTTCTGGAGGGTTTTTATTATAAATTGGTGTTGAATTTTGTCAAAAGTTTTCTCTGCATCTATTGAGATGATCATATGGTTTTTCTCCTTCAATTTGTTAATATGGTGTATCACATTGATAGATTTGCGTGTATTGAAGAATTCTTGCCTTCCTGGGATAAACCCCACTTGATCATGGTGTATGATCCTTTTAATGTGCTGTGGGATTCTGTTTGTCAGTATTTTGTTGAGGATTTTTGCATCTATGGTCATCAGTGATATTCGCTTGTAGTTTTCTTTTTTTTGTGATATCTTTGTCTGGTTTTGGTATCTGGGTTATGGTGACCTCATAGAATGAGTTCGTTAGTGTTCCTCCCTCTACTATATTTTGGAGAAGTTTGAGAAGGATAGGTGTTAGCTCTTCTCTAAATATTTGATAGAATTCACCTGTGAAGCCATCCGGTCCTGGATTTTTGTTTGTTGGAAGATTTTTGTCACAGTTTCAATTTTGTACTTGTGATTGGTCTGTTCATATTTTCTATTTCTTCCTGATTCAGTCTTGGCAGGTTGTGAATTTCTAAGAATTTGTCCATTTCTTCCAGGTTTTCCATTTTATTGGCATATATAGTTGCTTGTAGTAATCTCTCATGATCTTTTGTATTTCTGCACTGTCAGTTGTTACTTCTTTTTCATTTCTAATTCTATTGATTTGAGTCTTCTCCCTTTTTTTCTTGATGAGTATGGCTAATGTGTTATCAATTTTGTTTGCCTTCTCAAAGAACCAGCTTTTAGTCTTATTGATCTTTGCTATCATTTCCTTCATTTCTTTTCCATTTATTTCTGATCTGATCTTTATGATTTCTTTCCTTCTGCTAACTTTGGGGGGTTTTTGTTCTTCTTTCTCTAATTGATTGAGGTGTAAGGTTAGGTTGTTTGAGATGTTTCTTGTTTCTTAAGTTAGGATTGTATTGCTATAAACTTCCCTCTTAGAACTGCTTTTGCCACATCCCAAAGGTTTTGGGTCACTGTTTTTGCATTGTCATTTGTTTCTAGGTATTTTTTGATTTACTCTTTGATTTCTTCAGTGATCTCTTGGTTATTAAGTAGTGTATTGTTTAACCTCCATGTGTTTGTATTTTTTACAGATTTTTTCCTGTAATTGATATCTAGTCTCATATCGTTGTGGTCGGAAAAGATACTTGATAGGATTTCAATTTTCTTAACTTTACCAAGGCTTGATTTGTGACCCAAGATATGATCTATCTTGGAGAATGTTCCATGAGCACTTGAGAAGAAAGTGTATTCTGTTGTTTTTAGATGGAATGTCCTATAAATATCAATTAAGTCCATCTTGTGTAATGTATCATTTAAAGCTTGTGTTTCCTTATTTTTTTTCATTTTGGATGATCTGTCCATTGGTGAAAGTGAGGTGTTAAAGTCCCCTACTATGATTGTGTTACTGTCGATTTCCCCTTTTATGGCTGTTAGTATTTGCCTTATGTATTGAGGTGCTCCTATGTTGGGTGCATAAATATTTACAATTGTTGTATCTTCTTAGATTGATCTCTTGATCATTATGTAGTGTCCTTCTTTGTCTCTTGTAATAGTCTTTGTTTTAAAGTCTATTTTGTCTGATATGAGAATTGCTACTCCAGCTTTCTTTTGATTTCCTTTTGCACGGAATATCTTTTTCCATCCCCTCACTTTCAGTCTGTATGTGTCCCTAGGTCTGAAGTGGGTCTCTTGTAGACAGCATATATACAGGTCTTGTTTTTGTATCCATTCAGCCAGTCTATGTCTTTTGGTTGGAGCTGTTTCTGCATTCTTTTTTTCCCTTAAGCTCATTAATTACTGATACCTGTTCAAGGACAAACATTGTGGCCAGGCTTAGATCGTAAAATGGCTTAGGCCAAAAATGGCTTCTCTTATATCAAGAAAGCCATGTCTGGTTCTCTTTCTTTATGCACCCCCTCCCCTATCTGCTTACACTTCTTTTCTTAAACTGTTGTCAGTTGCTCCCCATTTGTCAGCACATACGTAAGTTTTCATGGACTTGAGAATCAGCTGAGGTTGTTATTAAAAATCCCCAGGGGGATTTTTAACTCAACAAACAGCTGAATCTAGTGATCCAGAGATCGCATTCTGAGAAACTTTGTTGAGCTCAACTTCAAGTTCATTAACTCTTCATATAAAACCGTTCTTGACTTGGCTCTGGCTACTGCTCAAGCTACATCTTTTACTTTTTAATCCTAAAATTAACTCTCCAGTACTAGAGCTTCACTTCTAGCCCCACACATTCTGAACTTTTGCTCTTTCCAATACTTTCCCCTTTTCTTTTACACCCAGTGGCTTCTGTGACCCTTCACCTGCTAATCCTGCCCAACTATATTAGTTATCTATTGCTGTGTAACAAATTACCCCAACACTTAGTAGCTTAAAGCAATGCTAATCATTTATAATTGTTGGGGGTATCTGTGGATCAGGAATTTAGAAATGGTTTAGTTGGGCAGTTCTCCCTTGTGGGTCTTTTAGGAGTTGCAGTCAGATGTCATCTGAAGACATTTGAAAGCTTAACTGTGCTGGGGGATTTGTTTCCAAAGTGCCACAATCACATGGTTGGCACGTTGGGGCTGGCTGTTGGCAGGTGGCCTTTCTATATGTATATTATACATATATATTTTATATATGACATATTTAAAATATATACTTAGCATGGCATATGTACATTGTGTATGTATACATATATATGCATATATGTATACATACAATATGCACATATGTTCATTTTAAATATATACATTGTGTTATAGTTACCTCTTTATGTGTCTGACTTCCATCAGGCTGAATACACTGTGAGTAGTGATCATGCCTTTTTTTTTTTTTTTTTTTTTTTTTGGGTTTTTTTTTTTGCGGTACGCGGGCCTCTCACTGTTGTGGCCTCTCCCGTTGCGGAGCACAGGCTCCAGATGCGCAGGCTCAGCGGCCATGGCTCAGGGGCCCAGCCGCTCCGCAGCATGTGGGATCCTCCCGGACCGGGGCGCGAACCCGTGTCCCCTGCATCGGCAGGCGGACTCTCAACCACTGCGCCACCAGGGAAGCCCGCCTTATTATTTTTGTAAGTCATGTTTTTCTCAAAGATTAATCAAGGAAGGGGGAAAGGAAGAAGACAAGGAGTTAAAGGAAGGAAGGGGCAATTCTGAGCAATCAGATTTGGTTGTCACAGGCCTCATGAAACATAAGAATTCCAATTCTGTTAATTAGCAGATGGTTAACAAAAATATCTTTGTACAGGCAGTTGGGAAGGATCAGGCAGAGTTAGAAAAACTTCCATCCACATCAACACAGATGTCGAGGAATGTGTGTGAACTTTGGCTTCATTCAGTCTGTATGGCTCTGACAATCATGTTCAGTCATATTTGAATCTAATTTTCTTTTCTGTTCTCTTTTTGATATTTTACTGACATACCCTGGCTCACAAGCAGGGGTGGATGGAAGTTATAAAAAGGAGTATGGTCTTGGAGATGGCAGAGAGCAAAATTTCTCAATACTAAAAAATTTCTAGAATGTTTCATGGATTTTTTTCAGTTCTAATCGTCCCACGCTGGGACGTCCACATGGACTGGAGAAATTAGAGTTTTTTCTTATAACATGATTCTCCCCTGAAAGAGAGTTTTACACATTAAAGATATTAAGGATGTTTCATCTTTTTATTGACACTTGCTGTTCCATACTGGACATGTCCAGTGAGCCATGGCTCTTATGGTTTTTCCAACACAATTCT
Source organism: Lipotes vexillifer (assembly GCF_000442215.2). NCBI lineage: Eukaryota > Metazoa > Chordata > Mammalia > Artiodactyla > Lipotidae > Lipotes > Lipotes vexillifer. The sequence goes on from NW_006788592.1 coordinate 833,918, forward strand.
TACCTTGATTTCCTATAATCATTAGTTTGTGCTGGTCTTTCCACAGGACTATGAAAGAGTCATGTGTTACTTATTTTATGTACATTATGGGGCCTGATATACAATAGAGATGCATTAAATATAAGCAGAATGAATTAAATCATCTATTCAAAACAACCATAGTTAAGATTTCACCTTGGCAGACTTTTCTCCACCAAACACACAACTTATTGAAATCTGTAGAAACAGTGAGCTGATCCTTATTAATCAGTCATAGTTACAATAAAATAAAATATAAAGAAATCCATTTAAGTGAGTTTCTGCCACATGTATATTGTATATAGAGCATTCTCTAACATAGTCTGACAATTATCCTTTGCCCACAATTCCTGTCTGCTTCAGAAGAGACCTGATTCTGCCTTCAGAATTTGGGGACCCAAGATTTCTTGTCTTTGGAGTTTAGTGTCAGGTGAAACCCAAGCCTGACTCTGGTCTTCAGGGGAATGCCAGTCATCAAAATTTCACTGAGGCATTTTCTAGGTGTCAAACACTGTGTTAAGGCACCAGGACAGCAAGATACAGTAAGTCCCCTACATAGGAACGAGTTCTGTTCCAAGAGTGCATTCATAAGTCCAATTTGTTTGTAAGTCCAACAAAGTTAGCCTAGGTACCCAACTAACACAATCGGCTATATAAGTACTGTACTGTAATAGGTTTATAATACTTTTCACACAAATAATACATAAGAAACAAACATAAAAAATAAGGAAGGCATTTTTAATCTTACAGTACAGTACCTTGAAAAGTACAGTAGTACAGTACAACAGCTGGTGCTTCTTAGCAGTACCACCTGCATCACTGCTGCTTTTATGCTTGTTTCCGGACATCCTGGGCTTGAAATACAGATACTGTACTACTGTATGCTATACAGTACTGTACAATAAAGTACACAAAAGCACAACCACTTGTAGAGAGTGCACGCATGTGACGATGTATGCCAGACACGTGAACTAAATTATGTGATTGGACGTGCGAACGCACGTTGGCACGTTTGAAAGTTTGCAACTAGAAGGCTCTTATGCAGGGGACTTACTGTAATGAATACTGTGTCTGCCTTCTAGGAGAAAGTAGCTGACTTCCTCTATAACCCCTAGAGACTGAACAGAGGTTACTGTAGTGGTCATTGGAGTGCCTTGGCCTGATTCCCCATCCCACCTATTTCAGGACTGAAGCACTAACTCATCTGCTCTGTGTTGGTGACCGATAGCTTATGGTTGAGTCCTCCTGGGAGACTGGCCTCATCTTGAAGGGAGCTGCCACACCCAAGGTTCTGTCCCAAGGTCAGTATGGAGATATAAAAGTCTGCCCCTGGCCCTGATTTGGGACAACTCTGCAGGATCATACTTTCTGCAAAGCTTCCAGTAGGATCAATTGAGCCTTCATTGTGATTGCTTTGCAGTTTGACTTCTCCCCTACCTCATTCAGCTTCCTTTACTCCCTCATGTGTGTTGACATTGAGAGTACAGCCCAATAAATCTCGTCTGCTTCCTGGTGAACGTGCCCTATGAAAGTCATGATACTTAGGGTATTGTTATGGGATAGCCCCATGAAAGTCTGTATCAATATTATGCTTCGCTTCTAGGTTTATACATATATAAACCTTTCACAGGAGGAAACTAGCTTCAGCCAAGAATTCTGGGTAACACTAATAAAACATAACCTAACTGAACAATAGAAATTTAATTTACTTGTTTTAGTGTTTATCACACTTGCCTAAAACTCAGAACTAGGAATCAGAATTGAAGGTATAATCAGTATTAGAACTCAGTACTTATGGTGTAAGTGTGGATTAGTTTCAATGCATTAAGACAAAAAGAATTTTATTCTCTTTTACCTATAGCAGCTGCTTTAAGAAAGGGAAAATGAAACTATATTTTCATCCCTATGAAGAAAATTTCTAGATAATACAGTCATATTGTATTTGCAGAAGGTGTTATTATAAAGCAATGTATGCAAAGTTCAAGGTTTTTAAAAAATAATTTGTCTTCATAGCACATGTAGTGGAATATTAGAGTTAACTATTTTTTATGATATCTAATTCAATACTGTAGTAGTGACATATGTACACCAAGTGGTTAATACAAAGTTACTTACTTTATTTCTTACATAGTTTCTCCCATAATACAGAACTCAATATATTAACGTATAAAATCTTCCTAATCTTTGAAAACGTCAAAATGCACCTGCTGATTGATAATAAAATGCCAAAAATAAAATAAAATAAATTTTACATAGAATTTTTACAAACATTGGGGTATATAAATTCCCAGAAGTCTTTTTCTAAACTTTTCTTTGGTTAACATGATAGAGAGAATGACAGATTGCTGTGTTTCTCAAACTATTTGTCAAGGTGGTACCTGAAGCCATAAGCTAAATATTTATATAGAACAGTATAGACTTTGAAATTTGCATGAACTTTTAAGAGAGGACATAAGACTTCAAAGAATTTTCTACAATGAGCTGGTTTTACCTAATCATATCATTCTTTTCTCTCTGTCTCCTCACATTGTTTGCTGCACTTAAGCAGTGAAGTTTGATAAAAAATTGCTATGTAGATTTGATGGTGGATCATAAATTTGGCTTTTGCTTAGAGATGGCCACAATTTATTTATGCAACCATCATTTATTGCTAACCTACTATGTGCGGCATTGTGTAAAGAAAGTTGTCTCCTCTTTTCTCTGTTGCAGTCCTATGCCGTATAAGGCAGCTTCCATTCAACCTCAGTAATCCAAGCTCTGCTTTAAGCCTACACATTTTTAAACCTTTAAGAAATCATGACTGCACTCAAAGTAATCAAAATGGAGGGGAGCTGTGACATCCTGGATTGGCCTTCAACTCAGAGGTGAGCCACAGTGAGTGCTGAAGTCCAGCTCCTCAGATAAACAGTGAGCTGGCTTCCCCTAATTAAGCATCTCTCCAGGTGCTCTCAGGGCAAATAAACGAGACCTGATGTGGATAAGGTGAGAAATAGTTTAAAAACCAACCTGAATTAGTCAATGGAGTCTGAGTTGCCCCCAGCCCCACCCCTCTTTAGGTCCAGAGGTTACATATTTTCCTGACATTTCTGCATTCAGCTTTCTTGCTCAGCAAGCTTTGTAGAACCTGAGGGGTTGACATTACCCAGATGAGTGTGGAGGAAATCAAAGTTTCATCCACTGCTGTGGGTGGGCTTGGGCAAGGGAATGAAAATGTTTGCTAAATTTAGATGGCTCGTATAATGCTCACTACACACAACAACGTGTTTTCAGAACACTAAATTTGGAAAGTCAAGAATTTCCGCCCTAAACAGCTTCACTCACCATTGAATTGAACAGAATTGAAAACACTTGAGAGCAGTGAATTATATAAAGTGTTTTTAACTACAAGATTTCCATTGGACCAGGGTGACCAAAAATTAGGGTGTGTGAACAGCTGTCAAGAGGAAGTCATTTCCAATCTCTGTTTTAAAAATAGCCAACAACTTTTCATTACAGCAAACAATAGATTTTTATTTGGCAAAATTGCCCCCCCCAATAAATGACATGCTCTGTGGTGTGTCTTGTCATTTTAATTTTGACAAAAATCTACTGATTTCAAGTGGATGTGAGACTGCCATATTTGTGGTTTTGATCTAATGAAACGCCCAAGTTAGGGAATCACTTATTTTCACAGGTATTATTATTACTTGCCTGAAAGAAGAATCAGCTGACTAGGACTCTAAGAATATCTGCCTGGGATGATCATTTTGGGGACCTTTACTTGTAGATTTCCTTTAAGAAGTAATACCTTAAACTACATTTTTAGTTAATTATCACTCAGGATTTTTAAAAATCATTTTCATTTTTTCAAATTTAAAGAACTTCCTGATCCTCATGTTTTGTCTGATTTATACATTTTTTTCCTTTTTTTTGACCATATTGTTTTTTTATCTCTGCTCTTTTATTGTGTAATCATTTTGATGATTGCTGTGTCATTTATTCAACATCTTTTTCTAATTTGTCTTTGCAATGAGGATTGTAAACAGCAACACCTGTTGAAACTCATACAAAGCAGCCAGTGCCACACTTTGGGGACAAATAGCTGAATGCTTCCATAGTGCTCTGCAGACCTGAACTTGGCCCTTCCTGACGCTCTT
>NW_006788592.1:838082-893497 GCF_000442215.2 Lipotes vexillifer
ACGCTCTTCTGGCTTTGATGAAGATCTCAATCCTCATCTTGGCTGGCTAAGAGAGACTAAAAAAACAACAACAAAAAAAACCCTGCTCCCTTATAATCCATGAACTCTAGAGGCCAAATTATGGTAGAGGAGGATACTTCAAGGATAGCTCAGAGAAGTTACTGCTATAACAACTTTATCTTGTTTTCAATATGCTTCAAAGTCTCTATGAAAAAAAATTATAACTTTAAACTATAAACCTTCATATTATTGTATTATGATCCATTTGTTTCCTCATCAATGAACGTGAAATAAATATGTATAACTCTCACCTAAGGAAAGTATCCAGTTATTTACATGAAGCCTTCCAAAACCTACCCAAGACTGCTTTGGTTGTTTCCATAATTTCTACAAATGATGTCAGATTCCAGGTCAAGAAAGTAGTGAACAGACTTATTCCCCCTCCTTTTGTTCCCATTTTAGGAAATGTCACCATTATCTAAGCCAGAGCCTGGAATATCATTTATTCTACCACTTCTCTATCCTTCAATTTATGGATTCTGCATCCTAAGTTTCTCTCCAATACATTTCCTTCTTTCAGCCTTGACTGCTGAAGCAGCCTCCTAACTGATTCCCTTGCTATCATTCAGCCTTGGCTCTCTCCTTCCTTCTCTGATCTGCAGCCAGAGAGATATGAATCTAATATAAATATTATTATGCACTTCTACCTGCCCCCTATTTATAATCTCCAGTGCTCCTCTGATCTCAGGATAAAGTCTAAATCCTTAAATATCACCCAAGACACTTCCAGATCTACATCCTAATTACTATCTCTCCACTGTCATTTCTTACCTTGAAATCTGGTGACAGTTGCTTCGAGTTCCCCAAATATGCCTCTTGCCTTTGCACCTGCTGCTTCCTCTGCCTAAAACATTTCTCTTGTTCATTGCCTGGCTACCTTCTATTCATTCTTCAAGAGGCCATTTAAATGTTACCTTCTCTAGGAAGACCTAGATTGGGTTAGGAGTTCTGCTTCTGTGCTCCTGAAGCTCTGGGCTTCAGTCAACAGTACTCATCACCCTGTCTCACCAAACTCCTCCCAACCCATTCTCCCACTGATAGATCATATCTTATTCAGCTTTCTGTGTCCAACACCTGGCACAGGGCCTGATACAGAGCAGCCTCGATGAATGTCTGTTGAATGGATTGATTAATTAATTAATTAATGAACAAACAGATGAACACTGACTCTTGATGTGCTTTGCTTCTCCTTTGGAGGCTGCTTTCAGGCACGTAATCTTCAGATATAAACCATCTCTGTATCTGCTGTCTTGTAGCAACATTCACCAAAAATGTTGGAGGCCAATGGCACATCTTGCTGTTTGAAGGTTTCCGAGATAGTGGGAATAAGGCTTTAAAGACAGCTTCAACAGGGAAGCAACAAATGGCAATCACAGTAGAGCAGGACAGCTTGAAACCACAGGGACAGCCAGTGAAAGCCTCTTATTTTAAGGCATGAAAACTGAGGTCTGGAAAGGTTAACTAGCTGTCGGGGTCATAACCATGTCAACCACAAAGGATCTTGGACCTTAGGCATCCTGATTCTAGCCTGTATTTCCTGAAGTGTGCAGTGTAAAGCTTCTGTGTTGTGTACTACTGTAGTCACTAGCCTCATGTAACTGTTGAGTACTTGATACGTAGCTGGTATGAATTGAGATGTGCTATAAGTGTAAAATACATACCAGATATAAAAGACAGTGTAAAATGTCTCATAAATAATAATAATGTCTCATAAATAATAATAGTTTTATATTGACTATAAGTGTTGAAATAATATTTCAGATATGAATTTAAATAAAATATTAAAATTTATTTCTCCTCTTTATTTTTATTTTTTTAATATAGTTAGTAGAAAATTTTAAATTATATATGATATGCATTATTTCTGCTGGATAGTTTCACCCAAGATGAATTTTAGGTAATATGCAAACAGGGCATTAAATAAGAGTAAATCATATAGTATAAAAAAATTATTCTTGTTCATTCCCTTTTAACACTTCTGATTAGATCAAAGAGCAATCCTAATTTAGTACTAGATTTTCTCTAATACTACATAATTTCCCTTTTTAACACCCCAGTAATTAGAGCCTAAGAAAGCAGTGAAATCCAGGTAGAATTTAACAACATGGCAACATAGTTTTGTTTCATCATATTTGCCTTTTTTTTAATTTTTAACTAAGAAATCTTTAATTGCTCTAAAAAAAATAACTGTCTAAAGCAGAAATAGAAATGCATTTTTACAGCACATGAAAAATAAAATGCACAAAACAAAAGCACGAAGAATGATAGGGGGAATTAAGAATTGTAAGATTTTGTACTATATATGAAGTAATATAATACTATTTGAAGGTAGGCTCTTATTAAAGATGTACATTGTGAACTCAAGGGTAACCACTAAATTTTTTTTTTAACATCTTTATTGGAGTATAATTGCTTTACAGTGGTGTGTTAGTTTCTGCTTTATAACAAAGTGAATCAGCTATACATATACATATATCCCCATATCTCCTCCCTCTTGTGTCTCCCTCCCACCCTCCCTACCCCACCCCTCTAGGTGGTCACAAAGCACCGAGCTGATCTCCCTGTGCTATGCAGCTGCTTCCCACTAGCTATCTATTTTACATTTGGTAGTGTATATATGTCCATGCCACTCTCTCACTTTGTCCCAGCTTACCCTTCCCCCTCCCCATGTGGAATTACCCTCTATTTAGGTTAGATGATACTAGTTTTCAATTTTTGTGATGAAATAAACTTTCATTTATTTACCTAAAAAGCAATAAGTATATTTAAGTCAAAATATTACATAAATACTGGTAGAGATAGCACAGGACTGAAAGAAATCATGAAGGTATTATGTGAATGGCCAAAGTTTAGGAAACAATCTTGTACAATGTAGAGTCTATTCCTGGCCAGCCCAGGACATTCAGTCATCTACATATGATCTGTAAAACCTCTACGTATAATCTGTAAAACGTGATTGTTCAGAGTTTAACTCTAACTTTGATAGGGCCATTGCAACATAAATGCTTCCATTTCTGACCACAAAAGACTGGATTCAGCCACAATTGGCCAGCAAGGGGTATGACCGTCAAGGTCTGTCAAAGTCATCCTATGTCATGAACTGAGATGACCTCACCTTTTGGGCCAGGGGAAAATGCTTGCAGTGTGTGCTAGTTGAATCTAGAAGTAATTTGGGGTCATTCTGGGTGGGAGAACTGAGGGAGACCAAACATGGAAAAAATTGGGATCATGAAAAATGAGGAGTATATGACCAAATTCCTGAATTACATCTTAGAAGCCAAATAGCATAATAAGCTCTGGAATAGGACTATTTGGCCTTGAATCCTGCTTTAGGCATCTTCTAGCTCTATGATCTAGGATAAATTACTTAACCTTCTATAGTTTAGTTTCTTTGTCTGTAAATGTGTTAATAATAGTCACTACTTTAAAGGCTTTCTGTGAGGCACATACTAAATATCAATACTAGATTAATATTAGCTATATTCATCATTATCCACTTTTTTTTTCATTGTCCACATTTTTATCATCATCACTGTCACAGAATGATGACGTTCAGAGGTGAATGGAGATATATGTGTGATTTTAATCTAGAATAGGCATTAATAAATTGAGGCCTGGAGTCCGAGATCATGCAGAAGACAGTGTATGACTGAATTAATCAGGATTAGGTTAAAAATTGCCCAATTATCCTACAGGCAGGCTTTCCTAAGAATCCTTTCAATAAAGGACCAATCACAGTGGACTATGTCATAGTCACTCCACTGACACTGGACAATCCTATAGCACTGTTTCTTTTAAAGGCTTCTAAGAACATGGTTAATAAATGGGTAAATATTGTTATCTCCGTTTTTGCCAATAATGTCACTTCTACCTGGTTAATCATTGTTTTTATAACATAGCATTAAGACATTTTTCCTGCAGTTTTTTTTTTTTTTCTTTTTCCCCATGCAGTGGTTAGGGCCTGAGGAGGCAAAGAAGAAAGGAGAAAATGCCTCTAAATAGACTTTTTGTTTTTCCTTTTTGCAATCATGCTGATTTCTATACCCTGAGGTTTCTACTCCCACACATTCTGATGACGGGTAAATTAGCAATAACTTAGATCAGTGTTTTGAACTTGAACATTAATCTGTGCCTTGTTTTTTCCTTCATATACTTCTTCAAAAAACTTAAGAAATCTATAAGCAATAATTTTTAACTTTTTTGAGGGATTGAAAATGCCATTTGAAAATCTATTGAAAGCTGTAGAGTATATCCCCAGAAAGATAAATGTTCCCACATTTAAAGAGAAAATGTTACGCACAGTTTCATGGGGTTCATGGACCCCTTGAAGTCTACTAACCCCAGATTAAACATCTCTATTGTAAGGATAAATAAGCCATTGGCCAACATGGGACTACAAGGAAAATGCAGAAAGTGTAAGTGAACAAATTCCCTGATCTCTGGGACACAAATGTCTGTGAAAGCAAAAGGTGGAACAGAAATGCTTTTATTTTTAAATTATTGATAGGAAGTTGAATAACTATATGATTTTCTCTAGGTTTATATCTTTAGAATATAGCATCGTTATTAAAAATGCTGTGGGTCTTAAATAGAGAATAAGATTACCATCACAACCTAGAATTTGTGAGACCAATCACAGAGAGAGAGCCTGGTTAGATCATCCTGAAGCCTGTGAATGACAACAGGTGAGAACAATTGAAAGTTTCTGACCACCTAGTTCAAATCATTCATAGAACAGACAATTCATTTTATACCTGTGCCACCTCCACAAAAACATGTGAGGTAAAGTTCACAGCCCACCAAATATTACTTCTGTGTAGAGTTATGCACTGACAAAAGAAGAGTATAGGTCATTTGGCATTTTAAAAGAGATAAATAAGGAATTTAAATTGAAAGCAAGATTTCAAGATGTGCATTGCTTGCCGTAAAACCATTTAACCTAATCAAACTTAATCTATGTTTTTTTCCACTGGCCTTGACTGTAATGTACTTTTCCTCAATTCTGTTAGAGTACTTTTGCTCAGTCTGGTGTTCCACAGAACACTTTTCTCTCAATATACTTAGTGAACCAAAGATTTTGTGGTCAAATAAGTTTGGGAAATGTCCCATGTTGTAGGCTGTGTTTGGTGTGTGTTAAAAAGTGGGAAGCGGGCTTCCTGGTGGCGCAGTGGTTGAGAGTCTGCCTGCCGATGCAGGGGACACGGGTTCGTGTCCCGGTCCAGGAAGATCCCACATGCCGTGGAGCGGCTGGGCCCGTGAGCCATGGCCGCTGAGCCTGCGCGTCCGGAGCCTGTGCTCCGCAACGGGAGAGGCCACAACAGTGAGAGGCCCGCGTACTGCAAAAAAAAAAAAAAAAAAAAGTGGGAAGCAGCCGCATAGCACAGGGAGATCAGCTCTGTGCTTTGTGTCCGCCTAGAGGGGTGGGATAGGGAGGGTGGGAGGGAGACTCAAGAGGAAGGGGATATGGAGATATATGTGTATGTATATGTATAGTTGATTCACTTTGTTACAAAGCAGAAACTAACACAGCATTGTAAAGAATTATACTCCAATAAACATGTTTAAAAGAAAGCATATAAGAACATTAAATGTTTTAGGAAGTCTTGCAGTAAAACATAAGAGCGAAAATCTTGTTTGGCTTTAAGTCTGTATTTCCCAAAGTCACTACACATCAGAACATTTCTTTAATGCAACGCCTGTTAAAATCCCTCACAATGGATGCTCTGCAGCACATGCTATGAAGAATGCTGCTGTAGCTTTACAAATCTTCAGTTAAGCTCCCATTTTCCAATGATTGTTGGAAATGCAGAGCACCTATTTTATGAAAGCCTGCTGCCTTGTCATACTCTCCTCTCCAATTCAGTTACATAAACAATACTAACTAAAACCACCGCTATTTCTGTTTCAAGCTTTACTCTCTCCATTACACTGGCTTGATGTCCTGCCACCTTAACTCATCCATCACCCCACCATTTCCATGTCAGAAATATATTGTATGGAAATAATCATATATGTGAAAGATTATTTAATTTATTTGATAATGAAAAATTGGAAACAACAATCTCTTATAAGAGGGGGATGGATAAGTAAATTATCCTTGTAATAACATGTTGGACAACTATCAAAGATCATAGTTTTACTTTTTTAAATTTTTTAAAAAACATTTAATATTTAAAGTTTAATTTTTAAAAATTTAAAAAAACTTAACAAAAAATTTTTTTTGTGTGTGCGGCTGCATTGGATCTTCATTGCTGCGTGTGGGCTTTCTCTAGTTGTGGCGAGCGGGGTCTACTCTTCATTGCTGTGCACAGCCTTCTCATTGTGGTAGCTTCTCTTGTTGTGGAGCATGGGCTCCAGGGTGCGCAGACTTCAGTAGTTGTGGCGTGTGAGCTCAGTAGTTGTGGCTCGCGGGCTCTAGAGCGCAGGGTCAGTAGTTGTGGCGCATGGGCTTAGTTGCTTCACAGCATGTGGGATCTTCCCAGACCAGGGGTCGAACCCATGTGCGCTGCATTGGCAGTTGGATTCTTAACCACTGTGCCACCAGGGAAGTCCCCACAGTTTTCTTTTTTTTATTGAAGTATAGTTGATTAACAGTATTGTGTTAGTTTCAGGTGTACAGAATAGCGACTCAGTTATTTTTTCTGATAATATTCCATTATATGTTATTACAAGATACACAATATAATTCCCTGTGCTATACAGTAAATCCTCATTGCTTATCTATTTTATGTATAGGAGTTTGTATCTGTTAATCCTATACTCGTAATTTGTCCCTCCCCCACCCCATTTCCCCTTTGGTAATTTTTTCTATGTCTGTGACTGTGCTTCTGTTTTACATATAGATTTACTTGTATTATTGTTTAGATTCCACATATAAGTGATATCATATTATATTTGTCTTCCTCTGTCTGATATCACTAAGTATAATAATCTCTAGGTCCATCCATGTTGCTGCAAATGGCAATATTTCATTCTTTTTATGGCTGAGTAATATTCCATTGTGTGTATATATGTATATATATATATATACCACATCTTCTTAGGCCAATCATCTGTTGATGGGAACTTGGGTTGTTTACATGGGTTGGCTATTGTAAATAGTGCTGCTCTGAACATTGGGGTGCATATATCTTTTTGAATTAGAGTTTTTGCTTTCTCTGGATATATACCCAGGAGTGGGATTGCTGGATCATATGGTAGTTCTATTTTTAGTTTTTTAAGGAACTTCCACATTGTTTTCCATAGTGGCTACACCAATTTACATTCCCACAAACAATGTATGAGGGTTTCCTTTTCTCCACACCCTCTCCAGCATTTATTATTTGTGAACTTTTTGTTGATGGCCATTCTGACCAGTGTGAGGTGATATCTCATTGTCATTTTGATTTGCATTCCTCTAATAATTGGTGATGTTGAGAGTTTTTTCAATGTGCCTGTTGGCCATCTAAAGATCACATTTTTCAAAGACCACTTAATGCTATGGAAAAGCCCATTTAATGTTTTTAGTAACATATATAAGATAAAACATTATATCGGGAGCATCAATCCAATTTTGTTTTATATATACGATTTTTTACCCAACATACACCCAGACACATACTCACCCATCCATACACATATACATGTATAACTACATATCAAAATTTGAAGGAAATACCTTAATATGTTCAGTATTTATCTCTGAAAAGACTAAAAACATTTTTTTATACTTTTAAGTATTTTTTTAAAATGTACAACAAATACGTTCTTTTTAATAACAATAACAAAAATACTATTAAATAATTGGTTTTCCGTCTTTGGCTCAAACAGGAAAAGGACATGTGTTCAAATATGGGCTCAGTCCTCATACATATTTTATCCAAACAGAGATTAACAAGTAGTTTTGTCTCCTTTACCTCCAAATTACTGTTCTTATTTCCTCTAATTCAGCCTTCCATGAAGCTGATAAGACTGGAATTGCTTAAGATCATTTTTTTACACACTAAGCTTTGAAAACTAAGATGCATTTACAAATTGATTTTGGAAGACTATTTATACTTTAAAAAAGATTTATATTACTTTCTTACAGAATATGATTTTTATAGGTAATACAAAATAATATATATGCGATTCTGTACAGTGGGTTCTCCACATAGAAGCACCCTTGAAATAAAAGGATGAAATGGATTTCAAACTCTAATACCCATGACTTCTAAGTTGCTGAGCATTTGTACAGCTTTTTTTCCCTTAACTATAGTCATGATAGTTTTTATGGTAGAAAAAGTTGATCAGATGTATTTAAAGGAATAAGAGGAAGTTTGTGAGATCATAAAAGCAGATTCTTTTTTTAAAATAAAGGAGAAGTCTTACTGCCTTCCAGAACAAAACTTAATAACTTATTTAGGTAGATGATATAATCAAACTCACTATAAAGTATTATCTTAAATGTTTTGCCTAAAATTAAAAATATTAGATATATGAAGAAATAGAAAAATGTGACTAGCAACCACAAGAAACAGATCCCAGACGACTCAGATGTTGGAATTAGCAGATGCTGATTTTAAATTAGCTATTATAAATATACTTAAGAATCTAAAAGAAAGGATGTATGCAGGAAATGTACAGTGATAAATCTCATCAGAAAAATGGAAACTATGAAAACCAAGTGGAATTCTAGAACTAACAAGTATACTTATAAAATTAAAAAATGATTGTATTGTATTAACAGCAGATTGGATAATGAAAAAAAAAGTCAGTGAACTTGTAGATGAAAAAGTAGAAATTATCCAATCTGAAGAACAGAGACAAAAATAATTTTTTTAATGGTATTTTCTTAGTGACTCATGGGACCATATAAACTGGTCTAATGAAAGTGTAATTGGAGTCACAGAAGTGGAGGGATTGATAAGGCAGTAAAATATATCTAAAAAATTAATGACCTAAAGTTTCCCAAATTTGGTAAACAAAAACAACAACAACAGAAACAATGAATCCACAAGCACATCATGGTCAACTGCTGAAATCAAAAATAAAATGAAAATGAGGCAGAACTATTCACTTAATTCAGTTCTCCAAACTTAAATATCTCTATTCTCAACACAATTCCCTATTTTTAAAATTACTTCGAGGATCCTATATGAGGGATCCTTGATAAACATGATAATTTAACCAATCAAGAAAGTAAAAAGCCTGAACTCAAATCAAAACTTGACAAACTTCAAATCCAGTACCCTTATGTACTACTATATTTTAGAAAGTTAAAAAGACCATTTTCTTTTTCTTTTCAGAATTTAAGATGACAAATTACTTAGAAAAAGAATATAAGTGTGGATTGGCTGTTTTTTCTATGGAGTTTTTCAACTATTGGTTGATATTGGTCCAAACACTGCCTTCACCCCCTCCAGGTCATAAGCTCCACACAAGTAAGGGATATTTTTTCTTCCTTTCTCAGGGATATATTTATAGGGCCTAGAGGAGTGACTGACATATGGTAGGTAATCAATGAATAAATGAAAGAATGAGATAAAAATGAAAGCAAATATTTCCATGATGTTGGTTTATATCATATTTGGCATTTGTTTTGTTAACAAACCAGACATAATATTTTCAAGTGTTACCCTGAACTGTTGTAATGATCTTCTTTTTTGTAAACATCTTAAAGCAGTCCATGCTAGATAATAAACCCACTGGCCCAAGGTCAGAATTTTAAATAGGTCAGTAACTGTTATTATATTCACTACTCACCTAGATATTATTTCACCTGGAGGGAAAAAAAATGACCATCAAGTCTCTAGATCCCATTGATACCTCTAATTCCATTGGTCTCTTCTTGCTAGGGCAGTTTTTTCCACAATTTATATTTTACTTCCCGTAAAGTCCTGAGAAGTCTATAAGGTGACTTATTGTATCCAAGTTCATTAACATTCCTATTGGTGCACTAATAGTTATGTGCATTTTTTCAAAATTAAGTGCATTATATTATCAATCAGAGTCTAACCAGGAAAGCAGAAATCACTTTAAGATTTTTCCACAGAGTGAAGTTAATTTAGGGAAATTATTACACAGGTGATGGAATTTCTAAGAACCATAGAGGGAGTGATAAGGTAATCCAAAAGTTAAACAACAGAAAACCACTACCATCTGTAGTATAGAAAGATGAAACATTTAGCAGTATTATTGCCTAGAGAGTCATCAGATGGAAAGTGGAACTAAATGAACCTATCAAGCAATGGAACTGAGGAGTTGGAGCTGCAGAGGAGAAGTAACTTCTGAGAAGCTGCCTCCAGCAGAGACACAGGAGGAAAAATGTCCTGGCTTTTCTCTTCCACCCCATTCAATTTCCTTCCACTGTCTTCCTTTGTCAAAACTCAGCCAGAAGACAGCTGATATAGGATCCTGGGAAACAGACTGCATGGCTCATGCTCCCCCTCTATTAGAGAGCTGAGCTGAAGAAGGACAAGGAATGGAGCCAATATGCCTAAGTGCCCAGCCACAGAACCTATAGGTACAGTGATTGTTTCCAGAATGGAAAGCACTTTCTCAAAGGTTGTATGTAGCTTCAACTATTCGATGCCATGTCTCAACGGTTCCACAATTCCAATCAGTTACTTTTTGGTGGGGGAAACTTTACAGAATTGACCATTAGAAACTAGAAAATTCTTTTAAAATAGAAATGACCTAATGCAGTTCTTGCTTATATCATCATGGATTTTTAGGTATTTAATTGAAATATGCCAACATAATGACTTTAGATATGTTCCATTTTCCAAGTTTATGAGCCACAAAAATCTTATCTTCCTGCTAGCATAGGCTACTGCTGTAGTAGTTTCTTAATCTGAAAAAATGTAATGAAAAGGAAATGCATCATGTTGTGAAAGCTTTTAAACTTGCATTGCTGTAGGACTAACTCTAAAGATTCTTTAAGATTCAGAAAAGCAAGAAAACTCGAGAGGAACTTATATGCTTGAATCCTTATCTCTGATATTGTGGATCATGTCATTGGATACTCCAGAAAATGAATATGTCTTGAAGTGGATGGAGTGTGTGATTAAATCCCAGAGTAGGGTGAGTATGATATAATAATGCTTGACAAGTGTTGAATGGTTTAAATAGCAAGCAAGGAAGAAAATGGTTTCCTGCAGCATAAGGAGTCAGAACTTGAAGTACCAAAATGGGATTGGCAAATGGAAACATTTGAATGACTTTCTAGAAACATTTCCTAATGGAGTCATAAGTTAGGACAGTGGAATTGGTTTCCCAGAGGGAAGTGATTGGAGCAGAGGTTTTTGAAGTAAACAAAAGAAAGGACATCTGAAAATACACCACAGGGAATATACCCCTGGAGTCAGCTATTATTAACTCTTTTCTTTAGTTCCAGTAATGGCAATGTTCCATCAGCAGAGGGCTATTCAATGAAGTATATGTACACACACTATCTTATTCAATTCTCAGATGAGAAGTTAGGGTTCAGAGAGGTTAAAAATGGCTTGTTCAAAGTGCACACTTGGTAAGTGTTAGAGCTGTCTCCAACCCAGGCTCTCATTCAACCTCGAATACTCTTCTCTACTATAGTAATAGAGCCTTGAGATCAGGAAGAGTCACAACAAATAGAAGCTATGGTTGATACTGAAAAAGAACCATACTCTTGGACTTCATGTAGACTTATCTACAAGAACAGGAAAATACAGGCCCCTTCTAAACATCTAGAGAAGTGTAACAACCAGGGTTCTTGGTTTTAGAGAACAATAGTTCTCTGAATAGTTTAGGCAGAAAGGGGTTTATTACAGAGTGTGAAGCAGCTTACAGAATGCATCAGAGGCTAGAGAACTAAGTAGTCCTTAGAATTTGTGGGATCTGGGGCAAGAGTACAAGTAGATACTCACATAACATCTCTAAATATTAACACTTAAACATAAGCTTCAAACTGTTAAATGAAATAGGTGCTATGTTCTCACCTTGAGAAAGTTACCTTCAAAATGACATTGGAAGGTCAAGATTGACTAGAATTCTCAGACTCCTTTGGGTTGCTCAACAAAGCATAGTGGCATGGGAAAAGCATGACCCCAGCCCCCAATCCAGTTCCCAATCTTTCTCTTCCCATTTCTGGCTCCATTCTAAGCTGCAGGGGACCCTCATCGGCATATCTGTGGTTGCTATAGCACACATGTCCAAGCTCTATGTATACTCCTGGCAACAAGCCGCCCTCAGACCTAAAGGTGTCCACACTGGCAGTGTGGTTCACTCCTAGGAGAACAGCCCCAGGGTAGAGGCCCACAAAAGCCCTGACAGAAAGCTCAGGGCTATTTGAATAAGGAAACTGGGTCCATGTTCCCAGGGCACAATCTGGGGCTAGAAATCCAGTTAAGTATGTCCTGTTGACCCCACATACTTCTTAGTGTTTTTTATTTGTTTGTTTTGTTTTTGTTTTTTGTGGGGGAGGGGAGGTAGCCAGAGGAGAACGAGAGAAAGAGCCTCTAAAGTATTGGTCCCAGAACAGGAGCCCATCTTGCCTGGAACTAAGAGTGGAACCAAGCGTAGGTCCTGCTCATTCAGGAAAAATGGCCTGATGAATTGCCCAACCACACCAGGGACTTGTTAAGAGAAACTTGTCTGCCATAGACACCTGCTGTTCTGTGCCTTTGATGCCAGGTCCTGGCCTGTAAAACCTTCCTCACTGCTGCCTCAGTAAAACCAAACACTTCTGCAGTAGTGTTTGCCTGAAGGTCCAGTCTCTTCATATAAGGCTTCTATCTCACATTGCTGATTTCTGCATTTCAAGTTTTGTGCAGGCATATCTGCTTAGTGGAACCTAAATCGGTGTGGAAACTTAGCTGCAAATGTAGTATGGTCTTTATAGCTTCCATTACTCGGGAAAACATATTAGAATTAGATTGAAATGAGTGACCACAGGAGACCAAACCTTTTGCAACATCTTTGGAAAAATCCATTTATTGATAAAAATGATACAAATAGAAATGACTTGGATACATATTGCCTTTTTTTTTTTTCCTTCATGGCAAAACCACCATTATGGATTTATTGGTTGTGGCTATTTGGAGCACGCTGCTGTAAAGGATTCTGAGGCTTTCTCTTGACTTAGTGAGAAAAAGCACTTCTAATTTTCAATATCTGCCATGATTATGGGAGGGACCAGGGGTGATGCCCAGGCCAATTTTGGAGACAGGGCTGTTTTAGCCATATGTAAGTTAGCATTGAGTAAGGTTTTGTTAAATGAATGAATAAACTGCAATTAAGTGTATTATTAAGGTACTAAGCTAGTACCCTAAGCAGGAATTAAAGTGATTCTGAGTTTTTTCACCCCATAATCCTAATCCATTTAATTTTATCTGTTACCACAGTGAGTTAGAGAAGAAAACAGATATAATAAAGGAGGATCAAAGGAGGTGACATTTATAAAAGTTAAGGAGGCAGAGAGGTTTCTCATGTAACTGAAGGAGAGAAAAATGATAAATACTGGACAGAGGGTCAAGATTCCCTTAACCTTCTTCCCAGTCTCTCCAGGGTTAGATAAAGTAATGCTACCTGCTGTAAAAAACAAATCCCTATATATCATGGCTTAACATGATAGAAATTTATTTCTTTTCCCATAGTAATCTGATGTAGGTTCTTCTTGTCCGTGGGGGAAGGTGGCTTAGGCTGATGAAGTCTTTAACTTCAAACATGAGCTATAATGTTGCCTCAGGCATCAAAAAGTAGAAAGCATACGGCAGAAGGAAGTGGGAGAAAAGGGCACTTTTTTATAACCACTTTAATTCAAGAAGTGACATGCATCATTTTTGCTCATATATCTTTGGTGAGAACCAGTCATTTTTCCCCACCTAGATGCAAGGATGAGGTTGGAACACATAATGTCTGTCTGGACAGCTGCTTCCCAGCAATAGCTCTGTATCATTCCTACTCAAAGTATGGTCTATGGACCAGCAACATCAGCATCACCTAGGAGTTTGTTAGAAATGGGCATTTTTTTTAATTAAAAAATATTTTATTGCTAAAGGATGCTAACCATCATCTGAGCCTTCAAGGAGTTGTAAGCTTTTCGCAGTGGTAACATCAAAGATCACTGGTCACAGATCACCATAACAAATATAATAATAATGAAAAGGTTTCACATATTGCAAGAATTACCAAAATGTTCCAAGAGATGTGAAGTGAGCAAATGCTGTTGGGAAAATGATCCTGATAGACTTGTTTGAGGCAGGATTGCCACAAACGTTCAGTTTGTTAAAAACACATCTTGAAAGTGCAATCAAGCAAAGCACAAGATGAGGTATGCCTGTATATAAAGAAATGCACATTCTTGGGCTCCACCCAGGATTACTGAATTAGGCCGGCTGAGGGTGGGGCCCAGAAAGCTGTGTTTTAAGAAACTCTCCAGGACTCCCCTGGTGGTGCAGTGGTTAAGAATCCGCCTGCCAATGCAGGGGACACGGGTTTGATCACTGGTCCAGGAAGATTCCACATGCTGCGGAGCAGCTAAGCCCGTGTTCCACAACTACTGAAGCCTGTGCACGTGGAACCATGCTCTGCAACACGAGAAGCCACCGCAATGAGAAGCCCACGCACTGCAACGAAGAGCAGCCCCCTCTCACCGCAACTAGAGAAAGCCCAAGTACAGCAACAAAGACCCAAGGCAGCCAAAAAATTAATTAAAAAAAAATTTTTTTAAGTATATTTAAAAAATAAAAAAGCTCTCCACAGGATTCTCGTGTATGCTGAAGTTCAAAAAGCCCTGATCTTTGGCGGACCTCTTGGGACTTTTACCCTACTGCCTGTAGTGACTGCATTCCAGCACACCAGTGTTTGAAGCCCCTCCCTGCAGGAGGGTTATACTTCCTACTCCCTTAAAAGTCATCCAGGCAGAGGTTCTAGGGACCAACATATGCTTTAGTACTTCCTCTCCTTCCTTCTGTCACTATGAACTGCAGTGACCAGATAATAGTTGTTCTGTGAGCCTAGATCCTGGAGTGAGGAAGGCAGGCAACATAGAGCAGAGCTTGAGTTGACCTGCAGTGGACATGTGGCATGAGAAAGAAAGAGACATTTGTTGTTTTAAGCTTTGGACCTTGGGGGTTGTCCATCACTATAGCATTATCCTGACTGGTATGCCCCCTTTGTCCAACCTATAACACTGACCATGACTTTTTATGAATGGCTTTGTAAAGCTTTTCTCCATGGGGTTCTTTCCTCCTTTGTGCTATGCTAAAAAATTTGGCATGCTATCCCCAAGTGGATGGTGGTTCTTGGTGTTTGTACACTTACCATTCTCTCTCTTTTATTCTTTTTCACTCTTACTTCAAGTATTGATGGTGTCTAGAAACCTTGACCATTAGTACAGCAGAATTCTTATCTCAAGTTTGATTTGGCATTGGTGACCCTGATTTTTCCATTTTTAACATTTGTGAAAAGAATCACGCAAAACATCACCTATGTAGGTTCTTGCTCCATTTTCAAGGTCCCAGTCAATCTATTGTCTTTCTCTTCCAGGTTCAAGAGTTCAGCTCAATTGGGTGACAATGATTTGATATCTTGAGATTCTGACTCAAGGGATTCAAAGACAAATTCAGTCACAAAAAGCTCAGACTGTTAGATTAGAAGGATGTCTTCTTACGTGGCCTGCTAAAATTGAATTTAAATTTGGTCAGCACATACACTAACATATATTGCATACGATTGGCAACAGGCAGCGGCATAGATAACTCTGGAGTCATATATTTGGGGCTGGGGTAGCAATGTGTGCTTTTATTTGGGGAGGTGGTAGTAAATTTACCTACCTAATTTTGTTAAGTTTAGGGTAGTATTAGCATAATGACATTGTGTTTCTGGAGTGTGGCTCCCTGGTCACTGAGGGGCAGGAGAGGCAGGAGGGGCAGGTAGCTTGAGATTAAAATTAGGACATAACCAACATACAGTAAAATGTTAACTATCCATCCCGAACATTAAGGAAATGAGTTGTTCTGGTTACAAAGTTCATATGTATAAAAATAGGTTCATTTAAACTATTTTTGGTGAACATCTTTGAAAATGTATATATATTTCCCAGCTTTATTAAATAGAACATTCTAATTTGATCTTCTCTTGATGACTCAATCATAAATTATTCTAGAGGGCTGTAATAGAGCCTGTTGAGTGCAGGGCTCTGTGTTGGAGTTCCGGTACCAACTTTTCAGAGGTTTTCTGTCTTCTTCATCAACTCTTGCACTGCCAGCTGTCACTTTTTGATGCCGCCCGTGTGTGTCTCCCAGGTGACCTGCTGCCTCCAGGATACCTTGGACTGGGAAACTAGATAATCACACTCATTAAAGTTGTACCTAAAATATAAGTATATTGACTACAAACGTGAGCTCAGGAACATTCCTATATGAGCTGTATTATATCATCTTAGCCTGATCAATAGCCTGACTCTCTTCCCCTTTCTCTTTCTCTTCCTTCCTTCCATCTTCCTTCCTTCTTTCCTTCCTCCCTCCCTCCCTCCCTTTCTTCCTTCTTTCCTTTCTCTCTCTACTTCAGGAAACTGAGTGAAGGTTTCTTTTGTTTTTTTGAAATCAGGTCCATTTTGAACATGGATGATAGAATATTGACTACAGGTGGGATGTCATAGCTATATGAGGCTAATGAGAAACCTAGGCATAATGCTTTGTATTTTTAGAGCCCTGTAAACTGCTCAGAATGTTCTCCTTACTGGCATTTGCATCTGTCATTTTGGTATAATGCTAATATTGAATCACTTTTATAGTCATAATGGCTATAAACCTGTCTTAAACTAACCTTGCTAATAAGCAAAAATGTCTTAACTTACAGAGAAGAAGTAAAAATATCTAACCTATTGCTTGTTTTATTCTTTCTAAACACTTGCCCTTTCTTTTTCTAGGCTGCACGGTCTTATGAAAAAGACCTAAAGTCATCACCTCTTGCTTAGTCTACAGGTACCTAAGGTGGGTAACTACTATAGACCCCTCTCTCCTATTTGCTTCTATGCATGAAGGATAAGATGGAGTAAAAGTGTAGAGAAGGTACATAATTATGATAAGAAAGTGGTAGGAACACAAAGAGGGGCATTAAATCAATGCAACAATTAGAATTTTGTGTACATAATTCCTTCTGAAAGGCTCTTCAAAGCTCCCTCTTTGTTGGCAGTTATAGAGCTTTATATTCTTTGAGCAACTCGATTGTTAAAATGTGTGTGATGATAAAGGAATTGACCCCTGCCAACCTGTGCTTCAAATGGGCTTGTTTAGTGCTGGGAGAAAACCATTTGGCCACACACAGAAGAAGAGATGTGCCCCTTTCAATTCTTCCATTGACAGATGTGGAAGGTATGATTTATCACATAAGGCCAAGACCTTTTACATGTTTGGGATCACAGCGAACATTCCAGACCTCTTCTGTGCTCCTTTTTCTCTGTGTTGAGCCATAATCTGCGGGTCTACTGCAGGGATGCAGAGAGAGCAGAAAAATGTTTTCAAGGTAGCAGCGGTGGAGGGTTGTAGATGACTTGTCAGAGCTATAAAAGCTGGGCATGGAGACTCAGAAACCAATGGAGGCGACATGACTGGGATGGGGACGTGAGGGGCCATACAGAGTATGAAATTAAATGAAAACCATTCATTATTTCCATATGATAGCATTCCTGATGGTGGACTCAGCCTCAGGGGCTGTCTTCTGGGCTCTAGGCCCCAGTAGAAGACTAAGGGGCAGATGGGCTGCAGGAACAATTAAACCCTACTTGGGCCTGTTTCATGGAGTATGAAGGGCAAGAGTTGGTTTATTTGTTTGTTTTTTCAGCTGCGCTGTGGCACACAGGATCTCAGTTCCCCGATCAGGAATTGAACCCGTACTCCCTGAAGTGGAAGCATGAAGCCTTAACTACTGGACTGCCAGGGAAGTCCTAAGAGCTGGTTTTCTATTTATCCATTCATCCATCCTTTCCACATAGAAGCCAGAATATTTTCCCTAACTGCACATCTGGTCATGTGACTTTCAAATCCTTTCCTGGCTTTTTCATCAGGGTGAGTCCCGGGAGGTGCGGCCTCCTTGGTCCTGCCTAATGGGGCTCGGTCACTTCTGTGGTGACATCTCTTCTCTCTGCCTCCCACCTCCTTATACACCCTACACTCCTGTCCACAAGCTTTGTTCAGTAACTTGAAAGAAATCATGCTTTCTCTTGCCCCTGGGGCTTTGATAAAGTTGTTTCTTCCCCTTTACTCTCCATCCTTTGCTTTCATGACCACTAATCTTCCATCACTTCCCTCAGGAGGTCTCACTTTAGGGGAGTATTGGGTCCCAGCATTAAGTGCTCTCATAGCACCCTCTAGTTTTCCACCAGAGTCCGGGGGTAAGCGTTACTGTCTTTAATACATCTGTCTTCCCACTATAATCTAAACTCCTTAAAGGCATAGATGGCACCTATAATGTCTAGCATAGAGTTTGCCACATAACAAGAGTTTAGCAAATAGTTGTACAAAAATGTATGACCAAGATTGGCAATCTACTTTAAAGATTGGGGTTTGTTGTTAAGCTATTTGTATCCGTATTCCAGCATCATCATTTATTAAATGCATGACTTCGGACAATTTACTACACCTACCTGGCCTTGGATGCCTTGTCATTTTTTTTTTTAAGTTTTTAAAGTCCTGTTTATTGAAATTGAATTTACATTCAGTAAAACTCACTCCAAAATTTGACAAATGCAATCCTCACCATAATCAGAGTGTAGAACAGTTCTTCGACACACCCCACCCCAAAGCCCTATGCAACAAACTCCTCCCTGATCCTTACGATCCTTGTCTTTTAAATAGGAATAATAGTATATATTTCTTTGGATATAGTTAAATGAGGTAACACATGTCAAGCACCTAGACTAGTGCCCAGAACACAGAATACACTTAGTAGAGATGGTTATAATTAATTAAATATTAAATTAAATTAAATGTCTTCTACATGCTCAGGGCTCTAGACTTAAACCCATGGTGGAATATAAAATTCCATAATCTACGAGTCACTATAGGGGCTGACTCAACCCCTCTAAACCATATAGATGGCTCTCTAAGGTAAGCTGAATATGAACATAGACTCTGGGGGACATCTTGCCCTCAATCTGGCTTAGGGGCTCAGGACTTCAATTTCCCTTCTGATCTGGCATGATCTCCTTAACAAGCCTAACTCCTCCTTATTCATGAGGTCAAATCACCGCTAGAGTTTCTGTCTTGTTCCCTTGTGTCTTTATTTCTTTTCCAGGACCCTGGTACTTCTGAGAATGGGGCCTGTATTTGTCACCAACAGACCCCCCTTCTCATAGCCTGATGACTAGAGTTCTATTCCTAAAGCCCAGGCCCCACTGGGGCCATGATAACTCTCTGTGCTCACCACCTATTTATATTATCTTTGTCTGGAATGCTCATCGCCGCGTTCTACCTGCCTGACTTTTTGGCCCCCTCTGCCTGGACTGCTACCTCTTCCCTGCATGGATTCCACCCCTGCTGGACTGTCAGAAATATAGCCAGATCTGCCTCCCATTGTTTACTTCGCCCTATTTTGTATAATAAAGTCCTCAAACTAAGACTCTCTTCTCAGTTTGATCTTGCCACAACCCAAACTTCTATTTAGAGAGTCCCTGCCATCAGAAAGCTATAGTATCTTAGAGGACATAATGTGTGTCCTTAAATGAAGAAGGTTGAGAGTCAGAAGCACCTTGGAACATTGTTGGAAGTATTATAAAAATACTTTAAAAAGGGGAATGAGGACACTTATGTCCAGTGAAATCTATACTGACACTCCAGGAAAGAGTCAGACTATTAGTCTGACTTGTTTTGGACAACAAGCAAACTGTTTCTCTACAGGGTGCTCATCATAGAATTCTTGACTCTCTCCCAGCCCTTGTTAGGAATAGAGAAATCCTTCCATTAGCACCAGCGTATGTAACTATGGGTGTAGGAATAACTCCACCTTTCTGCTCCAAAACCTTATGTGACTTGGCATCCATCTCGTGGAGAATGCCCTTTTGTGCCATCCAAGGGATTACAATTAAGATGACCAAATCCTTAGTCAAACCATATAGTCTTACATGGGTAAAATAAGTTGTTTGGATAGCAACTGAGGATGCAAAAGAATAAAGACACTGAGCTGGAAAAGAAAAACTGCCCACACTATTTTCTCCGCTACATAGCCTTCACGGTGTTGTGGTAGTTTAATCAAAGTTGGGTGTATTTCTTTCTTTTTTAAGGAATTAAGTATAAAGACCAATAATTACTGATATAATCATTCAACTGACTGGAAATGATCATTCATGTTTATTATTCTTTTCTGTCCTTGCAAATGTATTGGAAGGGAAAAGTGTTTCTCCTTCAACATTGCCCCTTGAAGGCCACTCTTCTCTTTCAGTTAGTTACCTGGCAGTTCTGTTTGTACAGTATAAGAAAATAAGAAAGGGTTTTAGTGTTAGAAAGATCTAAGTTTGAACCCCTCCACCGTTTTCTAACTGAATGATCTTTCTCTCACTGACTCTCATCCATAAAAATGGAATGATATTCATCTCACAGTGTTGCTGTGAGAATTAAATTATGGAATGCATGTGAAGGGTCTGGCACAGTGAATAGTACATATAGGGACATAATCAATGAATTCTTGCTAATTAGGGTCAGTGCACAGGGAAGCAAGTACACCCTGGGAAGAATGATTTACAGTATGACCATATGTGACCACGACTTGGGGAAATATTCCTTCTCAGCAGTAAACTCCCAGACCTTGTCCATTTACTCATTTTGGTGACCTCCTCTCCCTCTGTTTTTGCCTTTTACCTCCACGTAAACAAAGGTCGCTCCTGTGTAAATAACCCAGTTGCTTTTTTATTGACGATGTCAAAAACTGATGTTCATTTAATTTCTTTCTCAAATTCCTTCCTGTTAATTTCTTCCAGAGCGCATGGAGTAATTACCATTTTCTTATTAGCAAATAAGGTCCAAAGTCTTCCTACCTCTTCCTTAAGGTCCTTCTCTCAGTTTTTGTCTCTGTCATTGGTGCTATCATTTCTTACTCATTTGTTCATTTATCTTTTTATTTATTCCTTTTTAAAAATTTATTCATTCAGCAAATATGTATTGTATCTACTATTTGCCAAACCCGAGTTGGCATTGGGGAGCTAATAAGGGTCTTATAAGAGGCAGAATAAGGTAATGTTTAAGAGTAAGTGCTTTGAAGTAAGAGACAGACCTCTGTTTGAACCCTGACTCCACTGTGTCCTAGCTGGATGACCTTGGGCAAGTCACTTCAAGCTCCCAAGACTTTAGTTCCTTGTCTGTAAAATGGGGCTAATATCAGTTCCTATTTTTCACGGTTGTTGTAAGCATAAATAAGACAGTTAATGAAGTATACTGCCTGACATATAACAAACATAAGCAGTCAATAGATGTTAGCTTTTGTGAGGATAATGATGTTGATTTTTAATGACCCAGTCCTTCATGGAGCTTAGACTTTGGAGGGATATCACATAAATTCCCAAAGAGCCATTGAAGGTTTTTAAGCAAATTAATTACTGGGTTGTGATCATCTTTGATGCCTCATTTTTCATACTTCCCTAACCAGAGTCAGACTTTAAGACTAGTTGGTTTCCCCTTTGATTATGTCTCATAGATCAATCCTTTCTTCTCTAATCCCACTAAGAATCCCCCATTCATCCTAACTGTGATTTTTATTAGAGGTATCTAATTACCAAATGTAATTAAACTAGACTTATTTCTAAGGACTGGATGATCCCTTGGGAATCATCCTGCATTGAAGAGACTGGGCCATGCTGTGATAGAATAATTACATCTCTGACCATGGCTCTTTTCAGTGATTCAGACACTGGCTTATTGAATTCTTGTATCGGTTGTAGTCTCTCTGCTATTCTGTTTAATCTGTTTGTAAATTTAGAGGTGTCTGTCTGGCTGAGATTTTATGGTATCATTATAAGATAAATCTGTTAACTAGGGATCTTTCAAATTTGCCTTAATTTAACTTCTTCAAAGGGAACTTTTAGTACTGAGATGGCAAATAGATTCCATTTTACATACTGTCTGTTTCGATTTGATTTTACAGTGTAACATACCACCCTAAACTTAGTGTCCATTACTTCTCATGAGTCTACAAGTTGGCTGAATTGTTTTGCTGATCTGGGCCAGGCTCAGCTCATTTTTGCTAGGCTTTTTCAGGCAGGTACAGTCAGTTGGCACATTGACTAGGAATCATCCGATCTGCTATAGGTTCAGCTAGAACAACTTGACTCTTTTCTATGTGTCTCTCATTACCTCCAGTAGGCTAGCCCAGATATGTTCTAATGGCAGTGTCAGGAATCAAAAGAGATGCACAAGAGCTATTTCAAGTCTCTGCTGGTGTCAGATTTTATTCCCCACTGGTCTAAACAAGCCCATGGTTAGAGTGAAAAAACATGACCAAAAAACATGGATATAGGCAGACATGGAATCCTAGGGCTCTCTAGTTCAAACAACCTACCATAGTTTGCTTTCTGGCCACAATTACCAACATGATGTCACATGCAGAAGATGTTCACTTACATTCCAAGACCCTCCTAAACTCAAGTGGCATGATGCTTGAAGTCAAGGGTATTTTGATCTACATCAGGTTCACATAAACTCTTCTTGATCCAGAAAGTTATATACTAGAAAAAGAAGTTATCTGCCCTATACATACCTACTGTATAGTGATGAAATGAGAAGAGAATCACCTATAAATATTCTCATTTGGAAAGGGGGAAGGGTAGACTGTACATAGCAGTTACTGATCCATAGCAATTCTAAACTTTTTATGGGCAAATTCTGCCAGTTTCCCCTACTCTGGAGATGGGGAATATTCTTTGGTTAGACTTTAGTTCTGCTCCCTGGAAATGGCTCCCAGTCCATTGTTCTCCATGGCTTTTGGCTAAGACCCCTAGCATATCATTTCTTTTTCACCCTCCTTCGTTCCTTCTGAAGAGAGTATTGGACAATATTCCTACTTCCTGCCTATAGAGAATTGTGGGCACAAAAGTCTTTCTACAATTTTAAGACATTTTTTCTACAGTCTCAATTCCTTTTAATCTATACTAACAGAACATTGCCATTTCAGCTGAATTAAAAACATTGTGGATTTCCTATGAATATGATGTAATTTTACTCCATGAGCTAAAAGCCACAACTTTAACACCCTCATAAACCTTTTAGCATAGCAGAGAAGTTCTACTAGCCCTGCCTTAATTCTTTCACAGATCTTTATAAAGGATCTTATGACCACATCTGTGATTTGATCTTTTGTCCCCAAGCAGTGTTTTTTTTTTTTTTTTTTGATGTACGCGGGCCTCTCACTGTTGTGGCCTCTGCCGTTGCGGAGCACAGGCTGCGGACGCGCAGGCCCAGCGGCCATAGCTCACGGGCCCAGCCGCTCTGCGGTACATGGAATCCTCCCAGACCGGGGCACGAACCCGTGTCCCCTGCATTGGCAGGCGGACTCCCAACCACCGCGCCACCAGGGAAGCCCGCCAAGCAGTGTTTTATTTTGAGACATTTTCTGCTTCCCAGAGAGGTTAGGGATGAAAAACAATGCTATGTTCCCTGTGAGAAAATCATGAACCCTCTATATTTCTTCTGTGTTCTGCTTATGAGCTAGCTCATTTTTCTTGAGAACATCTCCTTCTTATTTACAGCAGTTTATCAAATACAGCCAATAAGAGCCAGTTCAGCACCTTGAAGGTTTTGCCTGGAAATCTCACCACTCAAATCCAAAAGTTCATTACTACATTTTCTGTCTTCTTAGCTACAACAGGTGACATTTTTACTAATTGTTTCACCATTATATGAAGGTGCTCAATGAATATTTTGAATTGAGTGAATAAATGGAAAAAGAAGCTTCACATATAGTGTTGCAACAGAGACTAAATCTTTAGTCAGGTATTCTTCAATCTGTTCAGATGTTTCTCTCTCCAGTTTTTAAACCTGCCCTATAAAACGCCCATCCTGTTACACCTTTTCTCAGATATTAGATAGGCATATTTGCCTTTTCCCTGTTATTTCAGCAGATGAGTGTTCTCATATCTGCACCACAAAATTTGCTGCAATTTATGGCTTGGCTCAGACCCTTCCTCTCTGGTCAGCTTTAGTCAGAAGTAATCTCATTCTTTTTTTTTTAATTAATATATTTAGGTTGTGCCGGGTCTTAGTTGTGGCATGTGGGATCTTCATTGAGGCATGTTTAGTTGTGGCATGTGGGATCTTTAGTTGCAGTATGTGGGCTATTAGTTGCAGCACGTGGGCTTCTTAGTTGCAGCATGCAGGCATCTTAGTTGCAGTATGTGGACTCAGTTGCGGCATGCGTGTGGGATCTAGTTCCCTGACCAGGGATTGAACCCGGGGCCCCCTGCATTGGGAGCATGGATTCTTACCCACTGAACCACCAGGGAAGTCCCAGAAGTAATCTCATTCTTGTACTTAGTATTCATGTTATTTTGCCCAGTATGAGAATCAATCATTTTGATCTCTGACACCACAGCTACGTTGAAAGCTGCTTGAGGGCATGGGCTATGCATAATTTGTCTAAAGATTCTCTACGGTGGCCATCCCAGTTGCTTCCAAATAGTGTGTTTAGTAAATTTGTTAAACAAATGAATAAATGAATGAGTAAATAAATGAACCAAATTTTCACCACACAAGGGCAGAGTCTGTCTATCTTGTTTATCCTTAGCTATAATATTAGTGCCTGGTACATGGGAGGTGCTCAATAAATATTTATTGAATTAAAATGAATAAATGAAAAACTAATTAATGAATGAATCAAAAATAAACAAACCCAGATTCATTATTCCTATTTTAAGAAGTTCCAGCCTACATTATAGTAGGAACTTATTTTGTGATTAGTTTTAATAGTAATTCTTAAAATGACCCAGGAACTCAATTCTATTATTATCCCAGTTTTCATTCTTGCTTGAGGACTTTTTCCCAGACAATGAGAATGAGGAACTGTGCACTGTGGTAACCAGGAGCTTCATATTTATAGTGAAATATTTCAGGGTTTCTAACAAGATGGATAGGATGCAGAAGTCTTTTCAGGCCAAGTGGGGCTGGGCTTGTCCTTGGAGGCAGAAAGGACCAGTGCCTGTGTCCTGGGTGGGGTGGGGTAACCTGGTAGATCTCAAAAGTCATTCTTTTGGTCCCAAATATCTCCTTTCTAGCCGAAACATATTCCCTGCCTTTGAGAGATTTAGGGTTCAAGGCATCATGGTTGTCAGACTTTATTGTCTAACTGAATCCCACTTTCCACTCTCCAAATATTCTAATTTAGCTGGCTTGGCTGGAGTAGGTGCCAGGAAACTATTTTATCAACCACCCCACTCCCACGAGTCTGATGTTGATGGTGTAGACACTCACTTTTAGAAACATTAATTGTCTGTGTGTGTGTATGCACGTGTGTGTGTGTGTGTGCGCAGAATGCAAAAAAAATGTCACAAGGTGCTATAGGTGTTGTGGTGGATGTCTGCGTAGGATCGAGTGGGGGCAGAAAAGAGGAAGCTGTCACCTTTTATTAGAAGTTTCTGGATCCTTGTTCAGAGTCTTGGCCAGATAAGCATTTTCTTTTTGGCAATAATTTGTAACTTTTTTAGGATCCGTGGAGGGAACAATTGAAGGACTAAGTCCTAAAAGGACTAAGACATGCATGAATGTTTCCAATTTTGTTAAGGGTACTTCTTTCCTAGAAAATCCCAGGAGGGTTCCTATCGTGTGTTACATATTTCTGAGAATCCTTCCTCTAAGCTTTCTGCTAGCAAAAAAAAAATAAATAATAATAATTAAAGTACACTATGCTGGGCATGTATCCAGGATATTGACAGGAGAGATGGAGAGGTACGTGGGGCAGATCTGCTCCATGAGATCTCAGGAAAACTCATTCTCAAGCCAAGCAGTTAATGCAGTTTAGACTAACTGAATTTTGTCTATTAGAGTAACATATCTGATTGTGTGCCTAAACTTGAACTTGGCGCAGTGTTTCACTTAGGGCTCTGTATCTGTCTTCCTCCTTTATCTCTGTGTATGGCACCAGTGGGAGGCAGAGGAGAGAAGGTCTTAGTGAGTACTCAATAACCCTAACATCACAAAGCCTTGGGTAGTTGGGGATGTGTTTTATAAGCACTGTTAAGTTTCATCTCTTTTACTCCTGCTGTTGGAATTTTATAGGACTGTGGATGTTCTGAGAGGAGGGATTTAATCGTCAAGTACTTTCAGCCTAATTGGTTTTCAATTGGAAGAGAAGCCTTGGGTTTGGAAACTTGCCACATGTTAGCAGAGCATGTCAGTTCATTGCCCAGCTGTGGAGTTGACAGACATAAAGGAAACTTCTGACTTGGCAACATTTTTGGCATTTAGTTGGCATATCTGTCTTCAGGTCTGCTCCTAAGGCTGTGTATTTGTAAACTGTGCCTAAGTTGGGCAGATATGGAGGCTTTTGCCAAGTCTCTTTGATACCTGACTGTGGCCATTAGTGAGGGCTGGGATGGAGAGCTGTAGCTATATTGCTATTCTCCGTGGAAAGCCACGCTTGGGAATTTAATGATAATCAATCTAGTTTTCAACATCTATTTCACTGTATTTTTGCATACCCAATCAAACTGGCGAGCTAGTTATTTGTGTTGCTAAATAGAAAAGCCCCACTTGTGAGTCGGAAACTAAAGTCCAGAGAAAGAGAAATGATTAAATGGATTGTTGGATATTCATATTATGGCTAGTGCACAGTCATTACAGTCATAATTTGAATATTAATTTATAATATGAAAATTGCTCACAATGGGTTATTATTTAATAATAGCTCTAGCATTTCATTTTTTCACCAAAAAAAGTCAATAAAATAAATCCCACAAATCTTAAGTTAAGTGCAAGGATTCTGGGATGAGACTGGCCTGATTTAAAGAAGTTAGGTAACTTTTACAAAGTTACTTAAGTGCTGAATAATTTTTTTGTTGAAGTATAGTTGATTTACAATATTGTATTAGTGTCAGGTGTACAGCAAGTTGATTCAGTTATAAATATATACACACATATATTCTCTTTCAGATTCTTTTCCATTATAGTTTATTACAAGATATTGAATACAATTCCCTGTGCTATACAGTAGAACCTTGTTGTTTACCTATTTTATATATAGTAGTGTATATATGTTAATCCCAAACTCCTAGTTTATCCCCTCCCCCTTTCTCCACTGGTAACCGTAAGTTTGTTTTCTATGTCTGTGGGTCTGTTTCTGTTTTATAAATAAGTACATTTGTATCATTTTTTAGATTCCACATAAAAGTGATATCATATAATATTTCTCTCTTTCTGACTTATTTCAATTAGTATGATAATCTCTAGGTCCATCCATGTTGCTGTAAATGCCAATATTTCATTCTTTTATATGGCTGAGTAATATCCCATTGTATACATGTACCACATCTTCTTTACCCATTCATCTGTTGAAGGTCGCTTAGGTTGCTTCCATGTCTTGGCTAAATAGTAAGTGCTGAATAATTTTGAAAAAACTTACTTAGTCTTTAAGACTTTCTTAACTCGTAAAATTGGAATAATATTCATAGTACTTACTCTACAGAGTTGTTTCAGTTAGCTACCATACTAATATATTTTAAATGCTATATTCAGTGCCTGGTATATAATAAAAACTTGATAAATGTCATTATAAGTACACACATAAATAAAAACACATATATGTCACATATATGCACACAAACTTTCATAAACCTTCTCACATTTTGTCTTGGTAATCAGTTTTCCCTTCTCCTACAACCTTCTGCTATTAATCCTGAGCTATGAGGAGTGGGAAGGTATCATCTAGAATTGTACTTAAATATAAATCAAGTATATGTAAATATACTTGAGATATGGCTAGCCCAAGTTGAGATGTTCTGTAAGTGTAAAATCCATGCTAAAAATTTTAAAGACTATGGAAAAAGGATTTTGAAGAGTATGGAAAAAAGAATGTAAAAAGTATCATAGTAATTTTTAATATTGTTTACATGCTGAAAAGCTATTTCTGATATATTGCTTAGATATGTTATTACATAAATAAAATCTGTATAGGATGCAGAAGTCTGCAACTCTACAGACCCTCTATGACCACACTGAATGGAATACTCTTCCCAAACTATGTTTGAAGCTGCTGTTCTGCTTTCTAGTCTTGAACTTTCTATTGTATATGTCTGATGTTTCTATTTGGACCACACTGTTGTCTTAAACTCATCATGTCCTAAACCATATTATCATTTTCTTCATGACTGTATACTATTTCTGACTTTCCTGTTTTGGTTCTATTCTCACTGCCCTCACCACCTCACTGCTACTTGCCGTTTACATGTCAGTAGACTTTCATCTGGCAACTTTTCTATTACTTGGTCCCTTTCAATCTATTTTTACCGAATCCAGATTCATCTTGCTAAAGCATCACTTATTTTTTAAAAATTATATTATTCTTCTTTTCAAAAACCTTCAATGACACCCATTTTGCCATAAGATAAGACCCACACCATTTATCTTGGTATTATTCTGATCTTCTCTCTAATTCCTTGGTTCAGCTTTCTATTCTGGAAAATACTAATTATTTTCTATCACTCAAATGCAACTTCTGCGAGTGGTAGACATGTACTAAGGTGCTTTGTAGGCAGGAAATGGAGTAAGTTTTGCAAGTTGTGAGGAGAGGAAGAGATTTCATTTTGGACATATGGAAGTTGTTATGTCTTTCTGATGAATTAAAATTTCTTTCTCAACTAACTTACAAGAAGATAAGAGTCTCTCATTCTAATGAAAATTGAGATGCTGAGGATGTATAGAAAAAGAGAGTAAGTGGTCATTTGACAATTTCTCAAGATATGAGCTTTCTCATTGTACTACAAAAATTCACTAACCATAGAAAGGGGCTGTTTCAGATTCACAGTTATTGGGACATTTGCTCTGGGCTATTTTTTTCAGGAAAGAAGGAGGTTTGAGGTCCACCTTCCTTTGTAAGGTTACTGAGATAAATGGAACTGCCCATGGCCTCAGATTGTATTAATATCTCCCAGGCC
Source organism: Lipotes vexillifer (assembly GCF_000442215.2). Lineage (NCBI taxonomy): Eukaryota > Metazoa > Chordata > Mammalia > Artiodactyla > Lipotidae > Lipotes > Lipotes vexillifer. The sequence goes on from NW_006788592.1 coordinate 867,208, forward strand.
TTAAACTTATAAAGTTCTTTATGATTTCCAAATAATTTCATAATCATTAACTCATGGAATTGCCATTTTGGACAAAATCTGGACACAGAATTTAGTTGACTTACTCAAGGACAAAAACTATGTTTTGATATTAGCTTCCATTGCTTTGCATTTGTAAAATGCAAAAACCACTCATAGCCTGAACTGTCCAGTCTTGACCTGTCAAGAAGTAGATGTTTCCTGGTTTAGCTATAAGAATTAGGTTTTTACTTGCAGAGGTGAGCTTACCCTGAGAAATCCATGGCAAAGTTTTCATTATGTACACTATTCAATTATTATTTACATTGGTTTTTGGTTGAGGGAAAAATAATATCCTGCTAATTCTTACCTTTACAATTCAAAGAAGTTTGACATATGCAGTAATCCAACCTTCATTTCTAAATGTTTATTTTTTATTATAAAAGTAATGAATGTTCATTATAGTAATATTAGAAAATGCAGAAAGGTAAAAAATAGAATTTATTTTTATTTTTTTATTGAAGTATAATTTGCAAAAAGTGAAATGCACAGATCTTAGGTGTAGAGTTTGATGAGTTTTGAAAAGTGTTCATACCTGTATGATCCACACCCTAGTTAAGATGTAAAACATTTTCACCACTCAGGAAGCTCCTTGATATCCCTTTCCTATCTATCTCCATGACCTCCCTTCCCTACCCTAGGCAACCACAATTCTGATTTCTACCAGGAAGGCAGAATTAAACAACCACAACAAATTCAAGTTCTAACACTCACTGACAATCATTGCTTAACGTATCTGCAGCTTTTGACATCACTGATCATTTCCACTGTAATACCCCACAAATTGGCTTGACTTTTGAGGCATGGCGCCCTCTCATTATTCCTCTCACCTGACTGGCTGCTATTTCTCTGTCTCCTTTGCTCAGTTTTCGTCCTCATCCTCATGTCTGATTGAACAGGGGCAGTGCTTGTCTCTCTTCTCTTCCCTACCTGCATATATTCCTCATGGTCCCATGAAGTTGCATGACTTTCAGTGCCAGAATTTTTAAAATGTCATTACACTTTATAAACATAGTGTTCAATGGCTACATTGTTATTCTGTGGGCATGTGCAATGTGATTTACTTATCCATGCCTTTTTCATTGGACATTTAGGCTGTTGTCTTAACTATTGTTAATAATGCTGCAAGGAAGATCTTGGCACACAAAGTTACCCAACCTCCATAGTTACAATAGTGGATAGATAACCAGGGGTTGCTAGGTTAAATGGTACAGACATTTTGAGGCTGTAGCTATATGTTGTCAAGTTGTTTTTCAAAAGGAATGGACTAGTATATATTCCCACCAGTATTACTAACAATAAAGAGAAATCTTTTCCCCTAAATGTGTTGAACTTTATTCAAAATTTTATAGGAGATATAAATGAAAGATCAATATAAAGTGGCTTATATTTATTGGAATTTAACAAAATAGCTTATGTAAATTAGTTCAGAGTTTATTTGCTATTACTAATTTTATGTCAGTACAGATAGTGTTACTCTGCTGTACGCCCACAGAATTGGGATGCCATGTCGTGAAGTCATTTATTGATTTATTGATTTATTTAATTTTTTTGGCCATGCCATGTGGCTTGCAGGATCTTAGTTCCCTGACCAGGGATCGAACCCAGGCCCCCAGCAGTGGAAGCATGGAGTCCTAACCACTGGACCACTAGGGAATTCCCTGTGAAGTCATTTATATGATGAGTGTGATTCTTGGAAACATAAAGACATTGGTTTGGTTAATAGCTCAATCACTTAGTAGCCATGAATTTGGACAAATTGCTTAAGATCTTTGAGCCTCAATGTTCTCATCTATAAGATAAGGCTAATAAAATTTGCCTTGCAAAACTGTTGAGATGGTTAAATGAGATCGTGTATGTAAATCATGTAGCATGAGGATGGCACACATAAATGTTAGTTCCTATCCTCCCTACCAAATTTAAAATACTTTTCTAGGTTAAGATTCCCACCATGGCATACGTGGCAATAAACTGTGAGCAAGCCATTTCTCATGTGGCTTACTGAACTCCTATGAATATAAGAAAGATTTTATTTGCCTTTTTTTTTTTTTTTTTTTTAATAAGAATGAACAAGCCAGGAAGAACTAGAGCTTTGCTCAGGACAAGGCATACAGCTGTCATGTCAGGATGTGAGCAATGTCAGTCAGGGATTGCCACGTGGGCACTGGAACTGAGGAACTGGCCTGAGTCCTAATGCTGAAAGGATGGGGTTAGAGATGTGAAAGTATGAACTGGGGAGACAAGCTGAGGGGAGAACTGTGGCAGCCCCAGAAATTAGAACCAAAGGGGAAGCAGATGTTCAAGGTTAGCCAAGATGGATGTGGTTCCTAGTGGTGAGGAACAGATGAGGAGGCAGGAATCCTGGGAGTGAAACGCCTAAGTCATGACACCAATATTATAGGCCACTTTTTTTCTTTTTGCAGTACGCGGGCCTCTCACTGTTGTGGCCTCTCCCGTTGTGGAGCACAGGCTCCGGACGTGCAGGCTCAGCGGCCATGGCTCACGGGCCCAGCCGTTCCGCGGCATGTGGTATCTTCCCGGACCGGGGCACGAACCCGTGTCCCCTGAATCGGCAGGCGGACCCCCAACCACTGCGCGACCAGGGAAGCCCAGAGACCACTTTTAAACACTTTTTCTTTGAAATAATTTCTAATTTATAGAAAAGTTTAGACATTAGTACAAATTACTTCTCTAGATCCTTTTTCGAATGCACCAATTTTGAACATTTTGTCATATTTGCTTTATCATCTGTGTATGTGTATATTTATATCTTTATCTATCCAGCTACTCCTCTAATCTTTACTCTTTAATACTCTAGTGTCTATTTCCTAAAAACAAGGATTTTCTCTTACATAATCATAGTATGTGATTCAAATCCAAGAAACTGAACTGTTACAATACATTCCAACTTCATTTATTGGCCCAATAATGTTTTTTATAGCCTTCCTCCCCCCGCCCCCCATTATGTGATCCAGTTCAGGATCACGAACTGCATTTAGTTTCCATTAATTTAGTTTCCTTTCACTTACCTTTAGTCTCCTTTAACCAGGAACATGTCTCAGCCTTACTTTGTTTTGCATGACATTGACATTTTTGAAGATTACAAGCCAATTATCTTATTGTATGTCTTTCGATTTGGGTTTTGTAGACCTCATGTTTTGAATTTGCTTCTGAACAACAGTCTTCTTGCTAGAGATTTGCTATTAGGCTCCTTATCCAGTTAGGAGCTGGCTCGAGAATTGTAGGTGTAGCAGGATGTGGGGAGCGTCTGTAGCCCATGGAGATGAAGTAGCCAGTGAGCACAGGTGAGGCTGTTCGGGTGAGGTGTCTGAGACAGGATTGTAAGCCCGAGTCACAGGACTGGAAGGGACCTTGAGGGGTCACTAAGTCCATCTGCTTGGCCTTCAGCAGAAACACATTTCCACTCACCCAGACACGCCAGCCTATTTTTAAACTCCTCCAGGGAAAGCAATTCTGTGTGTGCTTCTTGCTAACCCATACTGGTGCCGCTTGCCCTCACTGTGTGAAATCGTCCCTTTACCTCAGCCAGATTCCTCAAGGAGCAGGTCTTAAGCTTCCTTCTCATTCTCTTTTTACAAAGGACTCACACGTAAGTCACAAGCGCTTCATTATGTTTAGAGAACTGTACTTTATCACTTGTCCCTCATCTATGTTTTCTTTAGTCTAACCTAAGGAATAAAAAAAGGAACTTAACCTATATAAATGTATTGTTACAATAACAATAATGGTATTATAACCTTATCATATCAATAACTACACATTATCATAGCAATAATACATTTCATTTTATAGTTGGATTTTCCATGGACCTGACTACCAAGGGGACACTTTAGAATATCATTTCTAGTCACCTATTTTTAAAATTTTAAAATAACACGTTTACTATAAAATACAAATTCAAACGTTACAGAAGAATAAAAGAAAAGAAGTAAAATTCCTCTCTGTTTTTCCCCCCTACCCTCAATCACATTTCCAAAACTTGGCTGCTATTTATAGTTTTGATGTCTGAAGTTCCAGAATTTTTCTGTACATATACAAACATATATGCATGAATGCATTCACACACTCACCCATACACACATGTGCACATACTCCTTTTATGAAAGTAAAAATGGGATCATATGCATGTATATTTCAGTTTGATGATATTTTCTCAATATAAAAATGATATATGTTCTTTGTGGAACATATAACACAGTCATAAAGGAGAAAAAATTTTAAATCACCCATAATTGCACTGCTCACCTTGGGTATTGTTTGGATATTTTCTGATTTTTTTCTATGTATATGTGTTACAGTATATCCTGCTTTTTAATATTGTTCTTTTCCTTGATCAGCTTTGAGCATCTCAGGCTGTTTAATGCTTTTCTTCTTAATTTGGAGCCCAACTGGGATGTGGTTCTCTCGTGAAGTTAGTTTACAAGAGGCAGTGGAAGAAAGGTACACTCATGGAAAAGACAGCAGGCTGGCAAAAAGCAGGTGATCAGGCATGCAGAAAGAGTTCCCTCCTAAAAGGGAACACAGCATCTGTTACCCACACACCACTTGGTGAATAGGACTTCTGACAGCCTGAGACAGTGTTTTGTATGTGCAAGGCCAGACTCCCTTCATTCACTGTAAATTCATCACTATGGGCAGTGCTGGGAATAAAACATTGAATAAGACGAACATAGGCCTTGACTTTTTTTTTTTTTTTGCAGAGTTTAGTTGTTGTTTGTTTGTTTGTTTGGTTTTCTTTTTGTGTGTATGCCACAGAAACCAAGGGCTATATCTCATCAGCTTATGGGTGTTTCTTTTTTGTGCCACAGAAACCAATAGTTAAACCTCATTAGCTTGTGGTCTACTTGGATTTTGAGATTTATTTTTTCTTCTCTAGCTTCATATTGTGTAAATTCTGATGCAAAACTTACCATGGATAATTTTTCAAATCAGTTCTTCTTGATGTGTTAAAAAGTTTAGAGACTGGATATTATATGCTTTCTTGTTAAAAAGTTCCTCAGATTCAGAATATCTCAGGAGGAGAGAGACTATGGAATGTCTTGCTTTAGGGGTTAAGAAGGATTATGTCAGTCTCTGTTTTTTTCTCATACCTATGCCTGCTCACGCCTTCAAGTTGACATGGCATATTGTCCCCAGTTCCTGAGTCAATTAAAAGGAAAAAGGGTGAACATTGATGTTCTTCACATTACTCTTTTCCTTTGAATAGAGTAAACCTTGGAATTATGTCACATATCACACTTCAGATCATATGGTGTTTCCTCCATCTGCCCCCATACCCATTTCAGTTCATCAGGCTTGGAATCTGAGTGCCCAAGTGATAGTTAGGGTTACAACAGTCTTACATCTGTCCCCTTTCCTCAGTTTCAGCACAGAATGGGGGTTCTGCCTGGGTCCTCTCTTTTTAGCTCAGTTGGTTTCTCTGTTTAGCACTGAGGAGACCCTTATTACACGCTATCCAATGGGCAAGGACCCTGAGACTTGCCTCAATGTTGGCAGGTATCTTGGTTCCATTCTCTTATGCCATGGACAGAGTTCCTGCTGCATGAATACCTCTCCAGTAAGTATATACCCACATTCAGTTAGCCTCCTGGGTCCCTTTCAGCCAATCCTCATGAACTTCATTTGTTAAAAATGAACAAACATTTATTGAATGCTCATTAGGTGCCAGGTGTTGCTCTAAATGTCTAGGATACATTAATGAGCGAAAGACAAAAATCTTGTTCCCCATGGATCTTGCATTCTAGTGGATGTTTTAAGAATGAAAGATTGTGATACTGAGGCTGGGACCATTGTGCCCCATCAGAGACAAAACAGTTCTCCCAGATGCCTTCTCTGAGGAAACATCTGTAACTTTTATTAAACCCATTGTGTTTATTCTCTCCTTTGTCCTTGTATTCTAAGGTTTTAATTTGTGTCTAAACAGACCTTAGTTATGGCAAGCCTTACATTTATAAAAGGTTTTCTTCCCAGATATACTCAGCCATTACACTGAAACTTTCAATGAGCTAAAATAATCCAAGTGCACATTTGCATTTGACAAAACTAACCAGTTCCTCTTTTTGATCAGTTAATAGATAACAAAAGCCCCGGGTCATTGAAAAAAAATGTGTAATATAAATGTTTTTGGCAGGTAGAGATTAAGATCATGACACAATAAGAAAATAATCCTTGTGCCTGTGGAAATAATTTGAATTTGTGGGAGTGGGGGGTGGCTAAAACTTTCAGAAGTATAACTTCTTAAAATATGGATCCTCTAGAAACAACTGATGAGAATAAACTTTAGCTCTCTTTGGGATTGTCCAAGATGCCCTGTGATTGTTTGTGCTATTTGTATTTTCTTTCTTCTGTATGTTTTCTGGGGTCATTGTGCTATTTTAGCTCTTACTTAGAGGTACTCCCTGTTGAGATGCTAAAATATCCTGAAAGTGGCAGTGCTGAATTTTTTGCATGCCCAGGAGGTGGGTAGTGCAGGATTGATTTGTAATGACACTTTACTGTAGAGTAAATTTTTAGCTGTAATGCTATTTTGGGCTGCTTGATCCCACCAGATTTGGAGAAGTTTGAATTACCTTAAATAACTAGAACACAGACACTCCTATGTTACCCCTGAGACACGCTCACTGAAGCATGGAAATTAATTCAGATATGCATCCAAACTTCACTGAATTTTAATCTAAGTGTTTATAGGGTTATTTATTGATATTTGGGAAATAAAAGTTATTCCATGACGAAAATGTGATTGAAGGTGGCAACAAGAGCAATGCCACAGCTGAATGTTTGTGAACTTTCTGTCTTGGTCAAGGAAACTGTAGCAGATTAACAGTGGCTTCCCATTCTTTGTTATCCTTCCCATCAACACATGAGATCTATTTCCGCACCTCTTAAAACATAGGCCACCCTGTGACTACTTTGACCAATAGAGTCCAGTGGAAATGATGCTGTTTCAATTCTAGAAATAGCACTTAATTGGACTGTAAGTTTTGCTTCTTCATCTTGGAGCCCTGTGCTGCTGTGTAAGAAGTCTGACAACCCTGCTAGAGAGGCAAAGTAAAGAGACTCTGACACTGCATGGGGAGAGAAAGGAGCCTCGCTGAGACCTCTTGCAGCTAAGGACAGGCAAGTGGGTGAAGAAGTCAGCTTGGAAATGGATCTTCTCCCCCCATTCACCCCAGCTGATACCATGTGGCTTAGAGATAAACCAGCCAGCTGAGCCCTTCCCAAATTCCTGATCCATAAAATTGAGGGCAAAACAAAATGGTTGCTTTAAGCTACTAAGTTTGGGGCAGTAATAGATAAAGGAAACAGAAACGTTTTGTTGAAATTCAGGGTTCCATTTTTTACAAAGGAGGTTTTATTCATTCATCCATTTATCCACCTATCCATCAACAAAATATTTACCAAGAGTTCACTGTATCGCTGATGGTACTGGGCTAAGTTCACAGGAAGTTCTAATAGAATTTTGGCTTTGTGCTGATTTAGCCTCAAAGTATCGTCTCATTATTTAGAAAATGAGAATCCTCTTTTTACATTTTCCTTTCATTTATTTTGAATGAGCCTACCATGTTCCAGGCACTGTATAAGTTGTTGACAAAACAATGGTGACTAAAATAATATGGGTTGTAGCCTCATGAGGCTTATTTATGATGGAGAAATACAAAATAAATTTTTTTCTTCCAATCTATAGAATAAGATGACAACATAGACTTCACAGGATTTTCTTTGAAGATTAAGTGATATGATGAATGTAAAAGCCCTTTTAAGTAGTTATTCTTTACAAAAGTAAAAGCATTTATTGAGTCTTGATGATAGTAACAGTAGCAGAAGAGCTCAGAGACAAAGCAGATATTTAACACTCAAAGTGAAAACATGTATGTATGTACGTGACAACTTATAGTAGGAATTGTTACTCGGTTTTGGTGGGGGGCCCTTATTAGACCTCAGTTGATCCAAAAAACTTCTGAAACTATATGAAAGAGGTTGTGTAGATATGTATATGTGCATTATTTTGGGATTGGAAACCCAATGCTTTCATTAGATTTTCAAAGGCGTGAGTGATCCTGAAAGGTAAATAGCCATTGATGAAGAGAATAAAGGCAACTGCAGTATGTTAAGCCCCTCTGGCTGCCAACCACCTGCTCAGTATTCTCACACATGCTAATTTTTTTTACTAATACAAAGCAGTACATGTTTATTGTGGAGTAACAGATAAGTGAATACTCCCATAACTGCATCATTTATACAGCATAACATGAACACCCTGGAGTTACACACACTAATTTAATTTACGTAATCTCTGTGAGGAAGAGACACTCATTCCCATTTTACAGATTAGAAACTGAGGCTCAAAGAGGTTAAGTGACTTGTCCAAGTTTAGTAAATGATGGGCCTGGCATTTCAATCCAGCTCTGCCTGGTCCCAAAGGTCTTTCCACATATACCATGTGTATCAATAAGAGTTCTTAGTTGCAAGCTATAGTAACCAACATGCTGGCTTAAGCCAAAAGGAAATGCACTGAGAAGATATCGGCACTGACAAATTTTCTGGGAAACATGGAGAGACAAAATCATTCTTACGATTCTGATAGGGACTTACTAGGGACACACTGTTACCCCTTCCAAAACAAATGTGTGGGACGTAAGCCCAACATGCCAATGTATTTAATAGGTATTTAGAGAAGACCCAAATAAACAAATGCAATCCTCACTTTTTCTGATCCTCTTTCAATGAAAGATTATATACTTTTTTCAAGCACTTATAAGACATATTTTAAACACCTATAAGAAGAAATAATGACAATATTGCTTATATTATTATAATCCTCAGTACTTCATAATTTATACTGAACTTGCACACATTTTATCTATTTATAATTTGATCCACCCAAGCAGTCTGGAAGGTTGATGAGGACAAACGCTTTTATCCACATTTGATAAGCAAGGAAACTGAAGCTGGTAGGTGCTACTTGATGTCCTCCAAAGCTCACATGGCTGTTAAGTGCTCTGATCCCCTACATCTGGGGCTTCTTTCTACTAGATGTCCCATAGAACTCAAGTGCCTCAGCTGTACACAGGGCTGAGGTAGTTAGGCCCTCACCAGGCAGGCCTCCAACACTCTGCCCTTTTTACATGCCATAAGGAGGAGCTGGTTGATTGTACATACCTACAGACTGGGCATCATTGCACAGTGGGCAGCAGACTGGCAATTGTGATGCTTGGTCATTAAAACATAACCTGAACTTAATGAAGTGAGGTAGATTGGCAGCACAATATGAATTTGTATCCAGACACAGATGTTAGTTTCAGGTGACAGTTTCTGCAAGTGTATACATCAGTTATACTAGAGTTCCAGACGGGTGTTGGGAGTATAAGAGCCTTGAAAAGCCTCCACTTAGCACTTCCCACAACTGGCCAGACTTCACCCTGAATGGGCAGAACATTATGGCACCTGACTGCATCTCTAAGGGGAAAATGAGGGAGTTTTAAAGTGAAACTCCTTCAGTCTAATATTCTCTGGTAGCCTTTGTGGAAAATGCATCCTTTGGTTTCACTGGGGTTCACTGAAACTGGTGTAGGTTTAGGTGTTATTTTTGTGAAGCCTCATCTTCAATCTTCTGTGGGATTCTTTTAGTATCAAATGCAGAAGTGGACAAATGACCATGTTTCCTCTCTTTTTTTCACCCACATAACAGGCACAGCTACCATTTATTAAGTATTTACTATGTAGTAGGGGGCTGTGATACATAATTTATATAATTATACTATTTAATCTGTACCATAACTCTATGAGGTGGTTATTATTCTATTCATTTAACTGAAATTTAGATATGGAAAAAACTTGCCCAATATCTTATGGCTCTCAGCTCTCTTTGGAGGGACCTGAACCTAATCTTTTCTCCCTCTAAGGCCTGGAGCTCTTCACACCACTGCTCAAACAGAAGATTCTGTGTCTCTTTCAAGTCAAAATTGGAGAGTTCATGGTGTGATGTGTTCACATCTTAGAACTGTTGTTCCTTAACTGTCTAGGGCCTTGCAGCAAAACAAAATGTGCCACCACGTAGAAATCCTGGAATGCTGTCTCACTTGGGTCCACAAGTTGATTGCCTTTACTACTACTTTGATTCTCTTCACAACAACAGCATGTAGCCTATATCTATCCAGAGCAGTTTCCCATCCATCTGTATGACCATCTGTGGTTAGAAAAATATATTTCTCTTTACACCATTGTAGCTGCAGGACATTTTGGAGAGTTATCATTGAAGAAAGGAAGGATGTCCGTTAGTGTAATGAAAAGTCAAGTGGACTGTTCAGAAATTCACTCTTTTATGCAGTCCTAGGATTCTGGACTTTTTAGCCAACCTGACATATTTATAAACCCCCTTCCAATGATCCAGTGCTATTAAGATGCTCCTACTTTTATTCTCTACCTGTTCCCTTTCTGTCATGTTCTTTACCTCAGCTCTTCATCCCTAACATTCTCCTCTACTGTGTCTTTATTAAACACAGGGACAATAGTAGTGTCTCCCATTACTTTGGTATTCTCTATCTAAAATGGTAATTAAATAATTAAAATAATTTTAATTAAATAATCTGTATACTTTTTTTTTTTTTTTTGCGGTACGCAGGCCTCTCACTGCTGTGGCCTCTCCCGTTGTGGAGCACAGGCTCCGGAGGCGCAGGCTCAGCAGCCATGGCTCACGGGCCCAGCCGCTCCATGGCATGCGTGATCTTCCCGGACTGGGGCACGAACTCGTGTCCCCTGCATCGGCAGGCGGACTCTCAACCACTGCGCCACCAGGGAAGTCCAGGACTCCATACTTCTACTGCCGGGGGCCCAGGTTCCCTATCTGGTCGGGGAACTAAGATTTTTTTTTGGCAGCACAGCCAAAAAAAAAAAATTCATTAATTGTTGTCTAATTTGGGGAAATCAATACTCACTGGCTTTCATATAGGACTTGTCAAATTTCAGGGCATTTCCCATGTTCTTTTGTGGTGGGCTACTCCTAAATACTCTTTGAACTGATCATATGTATTAACCATTCTTGCTGTGATACTGTATTGTGAATTTTATGTTATTTTCATCATTATCGTTTTTTTTTTTTTTTCGGTACACGGGCCTCTCACTGTTGTGGCCTCTCCCGTTGCGGAGCACAGGCTCCGGAGGTGTAGGCTCAGCGGCCATGGCTCACGGGCCCAGCCTCTCCATGGCATGTGGGATCTTCCCGGACCGGGGCACGAACCCACATCCCCTGCATCGGCAGGCTGACTCTCAGCCACTGTGCCATCAGGGAAGCCCCGTATACTTTTACACAGTAAGTATGTATTACTTTATATGTAACTATGTGTTAAGTACTAGGCTAGGTCCTTTATAAGAGGGGTCTCCAGCCCCTGGGCCATGGACTGGTACTGTTCCCTGGCCTGTTAGGAACCGGGCCGCACAGCAGGAGGTGAGCTGCGGGTGAGCGAGTGAAGCTTCATCTGTATTTACAGCAGCTCCGCATCGCTCACATTACTGTCTGAGCTCCACCTCCCGTCAGATCAGCGGCGGCATTAGATTCTCACAGGACTGTGAACTGTGCATGCGAGGGATCTACATTGCGTGTGCCTTATGAGTGTCTAATGCCTGATGATCCGAAGTGGAGCTAAGGCGGTGATGCTAGCGCTGGGGAGTGGCTGCAAATACAGATTATCAGTAGCAGGGAGGTCTGATTGCACAGAGACCATAATAAATCAATTGCTTGCAGACTCATATCAAAACCCTATAAGTGAGTGGCAAGTGAAAACAAGCTCAGGGCTCCCACTGATCCTGCATTATGGTGAGTTGTATAATTATTTCATTATATATTACAATGTAATAATAATAGAAATAAAGTACACAATAAATGTAATGCACTTGAATCATCCCAAAACCATCCCCTGCCCCCCTGGTCCGTGGAAAAAATTGTCTTACACGAAACCAGTCCCTGGTGCCAAAAAGGTTGGGGACCACTGCCTTATATCATTTTCAATATTCACAAACCTTTATGAAATGGGCTTTTGAAAATCTCAGTTTCACAGATGAGGAAGCTGATGTCCACTGGGGCTAAAAATCTTGCCCACGTTCCTACAGGCAGAAAGTGACAGCCAGGGAGAGACAAAGCCAGGACCAGAACCTGTGTCTCTCTAAAGCTTATGCATTTTTCACAATGCCATATTACCTTTTAATTTCAAGACCAGTAAAATAGTTAGTAGTAATTTCTTATTTCGTATCCTACTGTCATTATTGAAGTCCTAACTTCTTTTGGAATCAAGTTGCTCCTATGATCAATTTTAGGAATTGGGAAATTGTATAGGTTGAAAGATCCCTTAAATGGATGTTACCCTCTAAAGAGAAAAGCTCTTTAAAGCTGTTGGAATCTGGGCTGAAATAACCAATTTCTATCTATGCTCATGTTAGAAAGGCTTAACCTAGAATAGCTTTTTGAGTGAAGCATTGACCTCATTTTTCTTCTTCTCCTAAACAGAACCAGTTGGAGATAAGTATATGTTTATCCCTTGTCATTTATTGTTGGTGTCCTTAATGGTTCTAAAGACTAGCTGCTTTATGCCTTTATGTGTGCACAGAGAAATTTCCTTTGGTTTCTGTTGATGTTAATTTCCAGATACCACGATTGCTAACTATCATGGCAAAGACCAATGAAATTCTCTCTGGCACTGTGAAGCCCATTTATTTATGTGTCATTGAAGTGTTTTTCAGTGAGCCTCAGAGATGTCAAGTTTATTTTTCTGTAATAAGAAAGGTTAAATAAGCACATTTTAACCCCATTATTATTTTGTAACATGTACCAGTTTGAGGCTTCTTTCTTACAAGACTGTAAACTTTCAAAGCTGAGACTATATCTCTGTATCGTGGTGCCTAGCACAGGGCATATGATCTGTGTTATGAAACTTAACTTTTGGTTTCCTTTAACATACTGAGAAGGAAGGAAAGACTTGCATGTGCACAGTTAACGGGGCATTTACTTCTCCCTCAACAACAACCCTCCATGGCTTTATTTTGGAAGTGAGTAATGATCAATTCATTCAACCAATGTTTGAATATCTATTATATTTTGGGAACTGTGATTGGTATATGCTCTCAGCTCTCAAGGAGCTCAGAGTCTGGGAGGGAAAAACACATCAAATGATAAATTACACAGAACATGGAGATGTGTTTACAGTGCCGTGGGGCACAGAGTAGTGAGGGGCTAAGTCTTCGAACTGAATGAACAAAGATGAAGAGGATATTCCTGCTAGATAAAGGGGAATAAGTTTCCCAGTTAAAAGGAAGAGCAGGCTTGAAAGTATGAGTGTCAACAAAGTATTTGGATAAAGTGGAAAAGTTACTGGCTTTAGAGTAGAATGGTAGAGATAGTGGGAGAGGTGGTAGCTTGGGGCTAGATGGAATCATGGAGGGCCTCGTGTGCTAAAGTCAGGAATTTGGAATTCCTTGTATAGGCAAAGAGGTTAAGGGAAGAGGCTCAACAAGTTAAGTGAGAAAGATTACTTTCCTTTTTCTCTTCAATAATGGCGACATAAAATACCAAAGAAATATTTACTAACTCTCTGGTCAATCAGGAAGGGCAGCAGGTGAGATAGGACAGACACCATTAGATAATACAAAGAGAAAACCAATTCCATTTATTTCCCCATAGTTTTGATTAGCATTTTGCTTCTCTGATTGAAGTTAACTCATTTGAACAATTGCAAAGTGGGGCTTTGGACCAATCTTTTCAGGAAGATAGACAGGAACCCCTGGCATTTTCTTCTTTGTGTTTTGTTTTTATTGAATAATTCACTAGTCATTTACCAGGAGGAGCCCAACTGTATCCATCTCCAGAATTTCCTATGGGATTGCATCCTTGGCCTTCATTCACATGAGCAGCCTTATTAAGGATTTCATGTTTTTTTTCTTCTTCCACATGGTCTCAGGAGAGGAGGGAAATCCTGTTTGTTATACAATGTGACTCATTGCATAATGGGTCATTGCAATTTCTGCAAAGACAGAGGCCAAGGGAACTTGGAAGGAAACAAAAAATGGCATCAAAATGTGATGTGTCAGTGGAAAAGAGAGAGACAGGGAACCGCAGAGGGAAGAGAACAACTATTTTTGCTTTCTACGTCTCATCAGTCATTAATTCTAAATTCTATAAAGTGTTAATGGGATATAATTTTCAAAAGAGAAGAGGATTGGAATTTTAAAACATATAAGCAAAAAAAGTGAGAGCCATCTTTTGAAAAAAATCCCTTTGGATGCAATTCAGTTCATTCAATTCAACAAATATGTGTTGAATTTTGCCTGTGTGTCCTTGAGGATTTCAGCAACTCCTGGAAGAATTGCTCATGTGAATCAGCTGTGCTACCATGTTGTAAGTTAGAAAGATGTATAAATTGCTATGAATACATATAAAACAGGGACACTTAATTTTGCCTTTAAAGTTGGGTAAGGGTTTGAAGTAGAAATACTTCCTTTCTTACTTAAGCTAATGCTTGAAGGATGAATTGGAATTTTCCAGAAATGAAGAAAGTGTATTATGCGAAGAGGGAAAATTAAGGACAAAGCTTGAAAATGGAATAGAAGTATATAATATTCTGTGGAAACTGCTCAATTTCTTACGGTCGTGGAATCTAGGATGCGTGAGGAGAACCTTGGGAGGATGTTGGAAGGCAGAGTATCAGTTAGAATCCTCTGGTTACAAGCAACAGAAACTGATGGAAGAACTCATGCCAAACAGACACACACACATCACCACACCAACACACACACACGCAGACACACATACACATGCACACACAGACAATTTACTGGAAGCATACAGTGCTACTCACAGAACCGTAGGAAATTCTGAAGAGGCAGGATTCAAAATAGACAGGAACTGGGGCGTCAGAAACCAGTGGTGGTCTCTTCAGGCAGCCTCATGAGGTGAATCATTTTCAGTGAATTCCCTTAAACATCAGAGCTCAGTGAGACGGCATCTGATTTCTCACAACTTGGACACTTCCTGGCTTGAAGAGAGGAGACTCCCTTGATAGAGAGTACCATCAAGTTAATGGTACTGATGGGAGAAAGTTAAATTCCGTAATCTATTTGGTTGCTATTACCTAAATAGATGGAAATAGATACTGGCCAGAACAATGAAAAATGTCCATTAAAAGTAAGATGGAGCTGACTTGTGAAGGGCTTTGTATGTCAGTTGAGACTTTTGAAGCATATTTTAGAGGTAGAATCAACAGGGCTTCGTGGTCTATTGTCTGTTGGGGGGATGATAAGAGAGAAATCAAAGAAGACAACAGAGTTTTGCCATAGATGAATTCATGGATAATAAAAAACGTTATTGAGATAGGTGTTATGGGAGGGTAATAAGTCTATTTTGAGTAGCCTGCCAGATATGTAAGGTGAGGATGTGGAAAAATAATTTTAAAATACATATCAGACCTACCTAAGATAAATCTGAAAATTTCCAGAACAATCCCATGAAGTTTTATTAAACATATAGTAATCCATTCACGTCTTATCCAAAAGTTACTGCTTGATCACCTCTCTGATCTAGAACACCACTCAAAATAAGGAAGGAAGTGAAAAAAGACCTCTGAATCATCAAAATGGATGTCAGAGGACCTGCCCGTGCTACTGAAACATTTTGATCACAAGAAATTCCTTCAAGGACTTCTCTCAGAGACAATTCATTTTACTTTAGAAATGATTATAAAGATTATAAGTATGTGCTGTATTAGTTTATAGAAGATTAACAGCAGCAAATTATAAGTGAATGTGAATGTGGGACATACTGATAACTGCTTAAAATGATAGCCTGGTATTGAAGAAAGAGAGAAAATATAAAGTTTCAAATACTGAAATGCTCTAAAGCATATGAGTCTGGAACACTATAACATGGAGGAAAGCATTCTTCTGCCAATAAATAATCCATAGGTCATTACCTTAGTCCGGATAGGATAAGTTATACTGTAGTAACAAACACTACCAAAATCTCAGGAACTTAGCACATTCTTTCCACAAGTTCTACTTCTGGTCTGGGTGGCTCTCTCAGGTGACTAATCTCCACATAGAGGCTCACTAATTTAGGCTACTGCATACTGAACACTTGACTCTCAACACAGTATCACTGAGTGCTGTGACAGGGGGAAATTATCCTTGGAGGGCCTCCTTGCTGGCTATTAAGTGTTTTGCCCAAAAGTGACACACACACATCTACCAGTGAGTAGAACTAAACATATAACCTTGTCGAAGTGCAAGGTTGGGGAAGGCAAGTGTAATTCTCTCTTGTGCCAGAAGGAGTGTAAAACTAGATATGGATGAGCACTAAAGAGCTTTCCTGCGGTCATTCCTGTACTACAACCTCATGTGGTAATTTGAGTTTATAACAATGCTGGAGTCATCTCAACAAAGTTCAATCATGTTTGATTATATTTTACTTTAAAAGAAAAGAAAGACTATAAGGCATTTATTTCATTTTATTTGTGAAATGGTGCAGAAAGCCTAAGTCCTTGTAACTCTGTCATCATCTGTCTGTGCAAGACCTCCTAAAGTATTTAACAAAAGATTCTACCAATAATGGTGAAAATAAATAAAAAGGATTTAACCATAAGAACAGAAAGACCTCCATTACCTAGAACAGGAGTTGGCAAACTTTTCCTGAAAAGGGCCAGAGAGTAATTATTTTTGGCTTTGTGGGTCTTATGGTCTCGGTCTCAACTACCCAATTCTGCCGTTGTACTTTGAAAGCAGCTATAGGCAGTATGTAAGCAATAGGTGTGTTCCGATAAAATGTGATTTACAGAAATAGCTGGTAGGCCAGATTTGACCCATGGCCCGTAGTTTACCATCCCCTGATCTAGAATATTTCCTTGTGGACATCTTTGTGGGAACCTTAGGGCTCCTCAGGGCACCTTTTGAAAATTATGAAATGTGGATCCTTTCTAAATCTACTATTCTGCTCTAGTCAGATTGGACGACTTTCTGTTCCTCAAACGCTATCACATGTCTGCTTTTATCTGTGTTCTTTTCCCTCCTAGGAACTCCCTCTTCTTCTAAGGTCTACTCCTTCTTTGCGGGCCAGATCAAGTTCTGCTTACTCGTTGAGACTTCACCTTGAGGGTCCCATAACAAGGGAGAACTATTTCCTCTGAATTCCAAACTGTCTGGCTCAGTGTCTCACTGCCTTATTGTTTTTCTCTGTGGCTATATTGTCTATTTCCTACTGGATTTTAAGTTCCTGGAAGGCAAGAAAAATTTTCCAACTTTAATCTTATGACCTAACATAAAATATTTACCTTTTACCCTTCTTCCCAATCACAGCCAAGCTTCTAGAAGATCTGGCCACACTGGCTTTATTTCCTCCTCTCCTGTTTACTCATCTTTTTAATGTCATCTTACCTCCCACCTTCACCACTACGCTAACACTGCTGTTGACAACACAGCCAAGGAACTCTTTCCTGCCAATTTCCAACTGGCATTTTCTCATCAGAAATTACCTATCCACTACTTTCTTATTTGAATCTTTCAGCAGCATCACACTAATGGCCCTCCCCTCTGAAATAGTCTCTTCATTTTACTCCCTTGGTACTATCGTCTCCTACTCCTCAATCCCTATTCCAGACATCTTTCTCAGCCTCCTTGCTGAGACCCTCTTCCCCTTCTTGCCCTTCAAATATCAGTGTTCTTTAGGGGATCCTATGCCTTTATCTCTTTGCATTTGCACATTCTTCCAGAACAGTATCCTTACACCTGTATCTTCAATTAACTTTCATATCCCGATGACTCCTAAATCTATTTTTTTTACTCAGGCCTCCCTTCTGAGCTTCACACCTACAAATTCATTGCATATGAGACATCTCCACTTGGATAACTTAGAAGCCTCTCATATATAATCTCTCAAAGGCTAAACCCTTCATCTTTCCTTTCATCCCATATTTTCTCTTTGGTGAATGGTATCACCATCTACTGGTTGCCAAATCAGAAATTTGGCAACCATCCTTGATGCATCTGCTTCCATTAAGATTCTTTTTAGATTTATGTTTCTCTCTACTCACCTGCTTCTCTCTTGGTTCATCCCTCATAACAGCAAGATTCTCCTAACCAGTATCCCCTGATCTAGACCTCCTGTCTAGTCATCTTAATCCATTCTACATATCACAAACAGAACCATCTTCTAAAATGCAAATCTAATGCTCAAACATATTTGTAGCCATCTTTGCTTCAAGATGATTTTCATTCAGTTTAGCGCACATATATGTGCTGGGCCCTACATAGTCTGATCCGACAGCCTCTCAGCCTTCTCTCTGACCACCTCACTTTTGGACTTGGCCTAATTGGGTTTTTCAACACCATGCCTGGAATCACCCCATCCCATCTTGTGCCTGGTTAATTCCTGTTTTACTATGAGCTTTCAGCTAAAATACCACTTCCTGAAAGAAGTTTCTCTGACCCTGTACTGCTAACTTAGGTGGCCATTATCAAGGCTATTCACAAATGCTCTCATTTTTCTCCTTTTGGGCACATGGTTGAATTGTGTGCTCACTCAACCCTGAAGTGTGTTGTGATCATGTGGCTTTCTCTGGCCAATGAAATGTAAGCAGAAATAGTGTGTACCACACCCTGGCAGGAGTCTTTAAGAGCCAGTGTATGATTTGCAGTAGCCACTCCTCTTTCTGTCAAGGCAACTGCCTTACTCTAGGTGGTTGAAGGCTCTTTTAGTCTGGGTCCCTCACTGAGAAGACTCGAGCACAGCTCCAGCCATCTAGCAGAAATATGAAGTATACCCAGTTGTTGTTATAAGCCACTAAGATTTGGGGGTTGTTTGATGCCTTGACTTAATCTAGCCTCTGTTTATTAATATAGTGCTCCTTCTTGTATAATTTGATAGCACTCCATACTTCCGCCTTTACTGTACCTTCATATTCTCAATCGACTATATGCTTTATGAAGATAGATTATGCCTGTTATTTATCTTTTTATCTCCAGTACCTAGCAAGTGTCTGGCACTGAATAGCAAGGATAATAATATCAAACATTTCTATAATGCACTTTACACATATTCATTCCCTTATTCTGTGCAATAATTCTAAGAGGAAGGTTCTATTATTATCCCTATTTTACAGATAAGGAAGTAGAGTCACAGGGAGGTTAATAACCTGCTCAAGGTTACACAGCTAGGAAGTATCAGAGCTGAAATTTGAAGCCAGGCAGATCTAGATCCAGAGTGGGTACGCTTAACCACTCTGTTATGCTTCCTTTCTCAGTAAATGTTTATGGACTGGCTGAAGCTAAATGAGTGGATAAATTGGTGCTTGAGCAACTACATGTGTTTCTGTACATAGAAAACCTTTCTCATCCTCTTCTTCTCTGTCTCATTCAACACTACACATCCCATAAAAGTCAGCTCAGTTATCAACTTCTCCAGGAAGCTTCCCTGATCTCCCCAATGTTAGATACCCTTCTACTGACCTACATTAATCCACCATGCATACCTCTAATATTAAACTCAGTTTAATAAAGAGTTCAGAAATTGGATGAGATCATGTAATGAAGAAAATTGTCATCTTCACTTGAATATTGGCTGAAACCATCAGGCATCAGTTAATAAGAGAAGCACAGAGACCGTGGCCACACTGCAGGTCAGCCCTGTTCCTCAAGATGTATGGGGTGCATTAGTGCAATTTCCAGCATAGGCAAGAAAGCCTTAGAGGGTGACTGTCTCCAGTAACTAGGTAGTTGTGTGTTCCAAAGCTAGTCCCAACCTCACTGTTTCCATCTGACTAAGGTGCTGGGCTCTTCTCCATACATTCACAAGGCACCCAATTGTCTACATATTTGCAACAACTCCAGAACCTCATTCACCCTCAGCTATTTGTGAATTTTTACCCCTCTATTCTGCCACAGTTGAGTGTATCCTTTTAAGAGCTGGTGTGGGGAAAGCATGCCCTTGGATGTGGGTAAAACAGAAGTATTTGGGCTCCGTAGTTTGGATACTGATGAAGCTTAGGCTTACCTCTTGGTAAGATATATGGAGTTTCAGTCTGCTGGGGAGGAGGGGGTGCAGAAAACTACCACAGAAGATGGACTTTCTGCCCTTGGGACATTTTAAATATCTTAAGTCCTTTTTGGGGAAAGTGTATATGAACTTCTTCCCTGGTGGCCTCGCCTGAAATTTCCCTTTCCCAGACTCTGGCAGGCTGCCTGTAAGGATTTCCCTAGATAAATTTTCTAAATGATCATTAAGCCATTATTCTAGTTACTGCAGAGGACATTGGATGGAGAAGGCACTATGGAAAAGTGAGATATGGCTGGACTCATGTCAACCCTCTAGACTTCTTCCTCTGGTCATGGTGGGCTTATGCAAGGGTGGCAGGGCATAGGAGGGTCGGGGATGACAGATCCCGGGTAGTGGCAATGTAGAGATGTGAAAAAAGGATTTTGGTGTTTCAGAAACATTTTTGTTCTCAGCTTAAACAAAGATCAATCTGATAACACCTCCGTAGGCAACTCCTACTCTGCTGACTCAGGAAGAGCTCAGCTCTCAGGATTCCTAACTGCCCCCCACTGCCCGCTCCCCCGCTCACTCTGCATGAGTCTAATCCTCCTTGGCACAGCCTCTGTTGTCTAACCTTTTCTCAACTGCTCACATTCCATTAGGTCTTTGACCCTTTGTCCAGAAGTTCTCCTCAATGCTCTTCTTGCGTCACTCACCTACATATATCACAGAGGGTCTGTAGCTATCTTGTCCCTCCCCTCCCATTTGCCATCTGGATTTGGCTTCACCCACTCAGGTACTGAGTGTCTTCTCTGAACCAGATGCTTTATTAGGCAACAGGCACACAGTGATGAAAAGAGAGACTACAAGAATTATATGTTCCAATGCGGGGCGTGGCAGTGCGGGGAGAGACAATAAGCAAGTAAATTAATTTTCAGGGTGCAATATGCACTATGAAGGAAATGTGAGGATAATATGATATAGAACCATGGGGAGTATTTGAGGGGCATGACCAGAAAGGGATCTCTGAATGGGTGACATTTTAGCTGTGACTTGAAGGAGAAGGAGCCAACAATATGAATTTCCCTTTCAAAATATAGATACTTGTTTGTTGCACTTCACCATTCTGCATAAAACAAGATCTAGGAAATAACTCTTTTACTACTGGATGACCTAACTTGCAGACTGTGCTTGAACCTCCACTTAAATGATTGCATTTAAAATTCTCAACATAAAACTTAAACGACAGTCAGCTATTTCTTTCCAGTGCCGCTAATATCCCCATGTATCTTAATACTGTTTCACCCCAAGTGACTTTCTTTCCCATCCTACCTCTGACTCTAATCGGCTCTGGAAATTTTGGACAAGCCCTTAGCCTTTCTTCATCTTAATTCCTTAGTCCATGAAATAAGGAGATTACATATTTATTAAATAAAGGTTGATATCATAATGTCTTAGCCTAGTGCATGTCATCTTAAGAGACCAAGGGGTTGTTCATAAATCTGTGAAGAAATTCTATTTCTACACAATATAGTATTATTTAATAACACAGGCAGGCGTAAGTTGCTGGAATACTCAAATTTCTCTAAGTACATCCATAGTGTAGGTCTCCTGGAGGGTGAGAGGAGATCATTATGGACTTTTGCATATAATTCCTTGAGTTCCAAAGTCAGTGAAGGGAGCTTCCTTATAGGGACATTCAAACTGGCCACAGACTTAGCACACGATTTACATATCATTCCAGGGCCCTACCTCACTTACCCCTCTTAGTGTATCTTAATGTCTTTTGATCAATGAGCATTTGATCATTGGTTGAATGAAAGATTCATTCCTGGTTGAGTGAAAGATTGAATCCTAACTGGCTCTCACAGGTAGAACTCTATTTTGCATGGCAGATACAAGGCCAATCTTAGGAAATAGATAGAAGATCAGTTTGAGAATTGATTTTAATTTCTACCACTTTATAAACATAATGCAGCATTTTCAAAAGCTCCAGGGCCTTTTAAAAGATTTTAACAGAGAGATATAGTAAACATTATTTTCCAAATTTATTCAGTTCATGGGTTTAGTCATTTATTTAGTCATGGATGTGTGTGTGTGTGTGTATGTGTGCGTGTGTGTGTGATCTTGCATTTCTAGTGCTATGTGACACACCATTCGGGCAATAATATTGTAGACGGTATTTAGTTAGGTCAGTTTCTGATACGTGGCTTCTACCTTTGAGTCACCAGTATTTAATATAATAACCAGACTCATTTTGTCTCACTACTGATTGACCTTAATTCACCAAATTCCTGAATTGAAAATTGTTAGATTTCCTCCTCAGGAGGGAGCAGAGGGGTTCTGTTGATTTTTGAATCTTTAAAGTATTTTCCACATTTAAAACTGTTATATCTGTGCAATAAGAAAATGTATTAAAGTTGGCTTGTACAGGTTTCCTCAGTTATTTGACCAGAAAGCATATCCTCTTTTTTCTTCACTTAACACCTTTTAATATGTCATGAAAGATACTCCGGGGAACTTTGCTTCATGCAACTATACCTTGAGAAATGTTGATTTGAATTAAGCACATTCCCAGGGACACTTTCATTCTGTGTGTTAATTTTTTTCTCTGTTCTTGACATTCCCCCCACTAAATTTGGGGGCAGAGTTATTATATATTGCTGGGAGAGTGTCTAACATATTATATATGCTTAATAAATATTTGCTAAATTATATTGATATTAAAATGAAAATAATATTGTTATCAGCAATGTTTTCATTTACTTGTTAGTGTATAAAATATTCTTCCAGTATGTAGGAAAGTACAAAAAGAATTTTGAGTGTACAATTACTGTTCAAAAAGCATTCAGTACTTTTGATTTGGTGGAGAGCAATCCACTGCCTTAGGTTGGTCACAAATTTCAGGAAAGATGGTCATAGTGTTTGTTGTCTGGACATGATATTTTCCAGTCACTGTGCTTAGTTTTTTGGACAATGGAGGGAAATGGTTTTCCTTTTATTTATTTATTTTGAAGTAAATTTTTCAGTAACATATGTGCCTTGAAGATACATGACATAGACTGAACTTTTGTTTAAAAACCCCAATGTTTATTTAACCTATTAGTACCTTGTCAGATAGCAACTTTTTAGAAACATTTAAAAAATAGTCTAGGAAATAGATAGTTGTATTATAACTATACAATAGAATATTGCATAGCAGTTAAAATGAAAATACTAGATCTATATATGTCAATAAGGATAAATATAAAAAAAATTTTCATTATGTCATGTTGCAGAATGCTACAAATGGTAACATTTATTGAAATTAAAGCAAGGACTTGTACAAAACAATACCACTTAGTGTTCTTGAGGCATAGTGGCCATTTTCTATTAGTGATTTTAAAAGCACATACTCCATTCTGAGTCAGCATGCATGGATTTGAATACTGACTCTACTACTATTGGTTGTGTGAAGGTTATTTCATCTCTCTGTGCTTCAGATTTCATCTGTAAACTGGAGATAATAATGCTACCTATGTTTTGTTTATCATGAGGATAAAATGAGTTAATATTTGCAGAGCACTTATAAGAATGTCTACACACAGTAAGCATTATGTTTGATCTCACTATTATTATTAGAAAAAGTATTATAATGTGCATTGATACACACAAAATTGAAGAAGTGGGATGAATCTAGACAGGAAGAGAGGGGAATAGGACAGGGGATTTCAATTTTATCTGTAATATTTTATTTTCTAAAAAAAAAGAGAAAAGGTCTGTAGCCTCTATTAAAACATAACATTTCCTAATTTTGAGTGTCAGGCTCATGAACACAGTCTAACTTACTTGGCGTACATTTTTTGAATTGAAAATTTATGCACAAACTTCAAAAAACTGCAAAAGCAACAAAAGAAAAGAAAAATAGAATGGAATCACCCTGCAGACTGTCTTATTAGAGAAGTGGAGGGTCATCACTACTAGCGATGCAACTTATAACAGTTTTCAAGAAAGAAACAATCCCATAGTGTTTAAAAATATCTTAGAATCATAGAAATTTAAACATTTATGCAGTGAATGATATTTTTTCTACTTAGCCCCCATTCCCTTTTCTGTTGGTAATTGCATATTTTAGAGATTGCTAGTTGTCTCTCAGAAGTTTTCTTGTTACATAGTAACAGAAATTTTAATTGGGCAAAAGGCCATCAATAAAGTCTGCATTTCCTGACTCTCTTGCATGGTCAGTTCTGGTGAATTGAACGTGAGCAGACTTTAATGTGTGATTTTTGTAACCTTCCCTTCACTTTCTCCCCCTTCCTACTTGAGGGAATAGGACCACAATGGATGGAGCTGGAGCAGCCATTTTAAGCCAAGAGATGGAACCTATGTATTAATAATGGCAAAGCAATAAGATTAAAAAAATTCTCGGTCCCTGATGTCCTCAAGAAAGAGAAGTGCTACATTGCTTGAACTTACATGGGAGAAAGAAATTAACTTAGTTTTAAGCTGTTATATAAATTTTGGGTTTCTGCTACTGAACCTGAAGTGATGTCTTAGCTACCATAAGTGCCCCATTTTGTTTAGGGAATTATTCCTTCTTTCCTCTTGGTTTACAGGTTTATGAAAAGTACTTGTTTCATCTTTGGCTTGAGGAGTGAGCTTGTGGCCCAAGCCAGGCCAGTCTATACCAATGTTGGAGTTGTTGAGAAAGAAAAGCTCTCTTTCCACTGGGGCTTCCAAAGTTTAAGCTTCAAGCATAGCACTGTTGGTAGCCATTTTGTTAACCCAAAGCAAGAGCCTGCTTGAGAGTGGAGCCAACTGAAGAGCAGAAGTGAAGGAGTGAGATCAATTTCCTACTACACCTTTGAGAACTTAGATCTAGTTATGATTGGGATTTTCTGCAACTAAGATTTTCAGTTACCTGAACTAATAAATTCCCTTTTTTATTGCTTAAGTCAGTATGTATTTGTTTCTAAGATTTTAAACTAAAAATTCCTGTATAGTGCAGGACTGATGCCATGTAACCTTTGGAATCAGTAACCCTAACTTTTTAGAACATTTTTCCTATATCTACTATGGTGTAACCACATCTTGGTTCACATACCCCAATCTTAGTGACTTACAACAACAACTTATTTTTATCACTTGTGTTTCTGCAGTCGAATGGCCTCAGCTGGTAATTCTAGCTTGGTTTTTCTTATGTGTTGCAGTCAGATGGCACCTGGGGCTAGAGGCATCAGAAGATGTCCAACTGGGCTGGACATTCAAGATGGCGTCTTCCCTTATAGGTCAGACTTGTTACATGAGGCTTGCTCCCCCAGAGTAAGCATACCAGAGACCAAGGCAGAATCTGAAAGGCTTCTTCTGACCCAGCCTCAGAAGACCTGCAGCATTTCTTGCACTATATCTTATTTATTTCAGGAAAATCAAAGTCCCAGCCCAGATTCAAGGGGACAGGAACTCACAAGAGCATGGATACTGAAAGGTGTGATTCATTGTGGGACATTTTTAAATACTAGCTGCTACCAAAAATTTTTTTTTTTTCATTTTTATGCTCAGGAAAAGTCCAGTTCCCCTTTGTGGTCTGAATCAATAGAATAACTGATCATTACTCAGTTGTGAAGCAAGGTTTGAGCACAAGTGGTTGAAAGAACTTATGGGGTTTGCGTACTTCTGACTGTAGCCCTCTGTTCACGTGGGTGTTACAGCCTTCCAACTCCCCTCTCCTGCAAGATTGCTTTTTGGCTAAAGCTTTTGTCATCTCTGGAATAGAATATAACATATTCTGAATCAAGGTCTGGATACAATATAAGCTGCTCTGAGGACGTGCTAGATATTTCTTTATAATCCCCACCCTTGTAGACTTCAGCATCGTTGTTTTTAGACGAAATGTTTCCAGCTGGTAGATTATAAACCTCCTGGTACATGTGGAAAAATCTGTCCTTGATCATAGAAAAAGAACTGGCTAGATTCTATGCTAATCAGAGCAGACCTCATTCTCTGTGTGTGGGGGGGAACCTCTCAATGAAACACTTGAGGCAAAAGCTATTTGAATGATTTTTCTGAATGACGTAAGGCTGGGCTCAGGAGAGGCAGATCAAATACGGTGAAAGAGACTAAGATGTTGAAGAAGCATGAATGTCCATCTGGGATTCCTGCTAGTCACAGGCTTGCAATAGAAACTTTGAGAAAATATTGCCTTTTTGAAGTACAAGTTCCCTAGGGAAA
>NW_006788592.1:893942-923338 GCF_000442215.2 Lipotes vexillifer
AGGGAAAGAAAAGCAATTTAAATTGAGACAATGAATAAAAGAAATGGTTCCTATAATTAACAAATGGAGAACTTGATAATAGATTTATTATAAGTCTTTGTTCTATTATTTACATCAGCTATCTGGAGCTAGAGAAACTTGGCATGCTTGGGAGCTCACCATTGAGAGATATCAGTTTGGGGACCTAATCGTTTTTAAAGTACTTAATAAAGTAGTCATCAGTCTGCTAATAAAGCTGTAATTTACCCAATTTCTGACTCTGTGTCTTACAGGGGCTCAAGCATGCCATGTTGGCCTTAGATTTCCAGGGGCATGTTGGCCAAGGTATTCTACCTGAGGTTTCATGAGGTGAGGGAAGTGAGTTGGGGTACATCTAAAGCAGATTTCATGAGGGAACTCAAAAGTCAGAATCCCAGAGACATTGGAGACAAATGTCTAGTCCAACAGTGCTAAGAACAGGATGAAAGCACATGTGGATTGAAATGAGGGAGAAGCAGGACGGGAAGCAGCAAGGAGACTTAGGATCAGTCTCTGAATTCAAGAAGTGCTTGTATCTCACTTCACATGCTAGCAGGTGTGTGAGGAATAATAATAATAGTTATTATTATATTACAATAGTAGCAAAACAACAACAGAATAACATTTAATGAGGAATTACTATGTGCTAGATACTGTTTTACATGCTTTAAATGGATTATCCCATTTAATTTTCAGAACAACTCTATGAGGAAGGTACCAGTACTATTCTTATTTTATAGATGAGGAAACTGAAGCCAAGAGGACTTAAGAAGGTTGCCTAAAGTCATACATCTTGTATGTGGGGAGCAGAGCTGGAATTTGAACTTACATCCATGTGGTCACAGAGCCCAGGCTATTAACTGTATGATTTAGACACTGATCCTCAGATGATTAGATCCACTTACAGCTTGCCCATGGACTTTGAGCTATGAAAGTAGATCTTAACTTTCCTGTGACAGCCCCCTTTGAATATTCTATACAATTCCCTCCATAAGTACCCTCATACTTGCTGGAAAATGCATCTTTACTTTTGATTTGTGTAATGGTGTCACCTTTCTCTAAAGATCCTGTTCTATGAATGACAACCCAAACCACCACATTGTTTAAGAAGACACCTATAACTAGTATGTTGCTGATCATTTACTTAGGGATGGGGCACATGCAGTCTTCCACTTCTCCATTATATTTACTTTTCTAATGAATCTTTTGTTATTTCTGGAGCCTGAATTGACTAGTCATTGGGCTGGGTCAGTTTCTAGATTTGGCCTATTACCATAATCATCTGGGAGTCTGTAAAAAGTACATATTCTTGGTTCTCCAGGCCAGGCCTCCTGAATTTTAATCTCCAGGAGAGAGTATTGCAATCTGTATTTTTAATAGTTTTCCCTCTCCAGGTAATTATAATCTGTTTGATTTTTCTACCCTCAAGAGCAGAATCTCACTCAAAATCTGTAAGTGTAAGAATAAGTGTAACCTGTAAGAATACTGTAAGTTATTGACTACCTCAAGGCCTAAGGCAATATGGGAATTATCCTACAACCAGGCTGCATGGGAAAGTAGTTTGAGAACCAAGATGTCTCTAAGGATTAGTACCATTCTAACAGCAGGATTCCCTCTGCCTCTTCCCCAGACTGATGGTGTACCATTTCATGACCCAACTTTTCTTGCACATGTCCCCTCTTTTTTGACTTTTCCTCCAGATATAAACTACTTACCTCTCTCTCTCTTACATTCAAAGTTGTGAGTGAGAAGATCTGATTGGTATGTTTTGTCATTCTCATCCTCATGGCAGAACTCTTAAGTCCACCTCATAGCCTTCTAGTTGGCCTACATATTCACTGAACGTGGAAAAGCTGTCCCTCTCTGCTCTAGTCAGGTGTGACCAAAGTGAAATGGTGATATAGTAATGCAGGTTGCCTCCTACTTTGAAATTAATGATACAAAACCAAACAAACACTCAAATAAAAATGACAACCTCAGTAGGAATAGTAGGTGGGAAATCTAGAAGCTGAGGCTTTTGCTGGTGTGCTGAAGCTTGATTTATCTTGTGTACACTATTCCTGCTTAGGAAATAAATTCCATGTTGATATCACCTCAAACAAGCAGCCTCTGTCCTGATGGTGGCAACAGAAATTTGGCCTAGGGAAATAAAAGGTATGTCTGGGACCCTTGCTCTTATTAAAAATGTATGGGTCAGAGCATAATCATTGGGTCATCGGATTCTGAGCCCATTACTCAGTGTTGACAGTGGAAATTAAATCCTTGGAACACCTGGACAGCATTATGCCTTTTTACCATGTTGAAGTTAATATTTCTTTCTTCTTTCTTCCTTTATCTCTCTTTTTTTCATTCTTCTAAAAGACTTCAACATTAAGAACAGACTTTGACACAGGAGTTTTTCTGTGCCCCCAATAAAGAAAAATGTATACATATGGAACATTCTGAATGCCTTGTTGACCAGAACTTAATTCACTCCAGGCTAATTGATTGACTCTCTAATGGGGCACTGATCATTTATTTTGTATAGTTCATTTCTTCATGATGAGCCAACAAAAGATGGGCTGTTCTGGAATCATTCCAGTGCTTACTGGTTCTACACTTGTGTGTTTCAGTTCCTCTGAGGAGCAGACAAAAAAACGGCATTAGATGAGTAAGACTTTTATTGGGAGAAAAACTGAGAGAAAACTGGGAGTCTGGTTAAACTGGCTGAACAAGATGCAGGTCTGACCCTGGGTGAAAGAGAGAGGGAAGGTAGGAAAGTGGTGGAAACATCTTAGACTGCAGTGTCATCCTAATGAAAGTTAGGCAAGGCAGTCAGGGAGTCCTCAAGGCAAGGCTGACTGTCAGAGGAGTCCCTTGTCTCCCAGGAATGAGCCAGCCTTAAGGCCTCTTCCTTGCTCAGACCTCAGTCATTGGCTGCGTGTAGCCCATGGGCCTCCATGCAAATGGACTGATGGAATTTAGAGCACAACATCTGGACCACCAGTCCATCGTACTTCCTTCAGTCAGAGATCTGAGAGGCACATTCTCATAGCCACCACAAAACCCATTCTTATAGGGCAAACCAGAGACATTTGTGGGGTTTTTTTTAGGAGAAGCCCAAGGGTATGGCAATCTTTGGGTCATTCCAAATAGAAAAAGTCTAAGGAAAGCAGCTCTGTACAAGAACCATTGGTTTTAAAATACATATTTTATTGTAAGGCAGGCATGGCTAGGCCAAAAATCAGGAGACAGATGCCATAGAAAAAATAACTTGTTATACTCACAGATCCCAAGAGGAAGGGGCATGTTATGCCATGGGGTTCATATGGGGAAGCACCAGGATTGGTCGGGAGGCAGAGGGAATGAGGGGAAAATGTGGACAAGAGCTTTTCTTGTGGTTTCTGTGGCAAGGAACGGGCAAGACAGGGTAAACAGATTTAGGGTTGGCTAGTTTGAATAATTTTGGTGGTCTGTGGAGCATAGGAGCTGGGCCTAGTTTTCTGTTACCTGAATCTGGGGTGATTAGGGCAGGGGCATTGTGGCCCTGAGTGCAAGAGCTTGACAAAGGAGGTGGTTGTGGGGGAAGGGTTCTGAATTGGTTGGTTTGATTATGAAAGCTGTGCTTGCAGGTCAGTCTTTTACTGTCTCTATGAGGTGGCTAATTCTGGGAGGGGCGATCCCTCTCCAGTCAGCAAAGCTCCAACTTGTTAAAGCATCAAATACAGAAAACAGAAAATGTGGTTATTACATCATTGCCTCCTTCTCTTTAGAGATTTGGGTTTAATCTCTAACATCTCTGGTAAAGCCTGGGATTATAATGTTGTAGACTGATCCAAATATTAAAAACATTGTACCATTCCCCATCCTGCTTACTCCTGTCCCTTGGCCTCCCAGGTCTCTATCTTAGGTCAAGTTCTTGACATTTGTCTATATCAAGCCTGTGATGATAATAATAACCACCACCACCAACAATAACAATAAACCACACACAGAAAAATCCATTAGAGGACTAGCTGGGGAGAGAGTCTCAAGGAGAGATTGGATGTAATTCCAAGGGCTAAAAAGCAAAGAAAATATTGCAAAGATCTTAAAGAGGAGAGAAAAAAAAATTTCTGCCAAGTGCCAACAAAATGAAATAGGTTCTCCTGTAGTTGAAAGAGGAAGAATGAGCAAGAAATCCTTGTGAAGTTACAGCTAACACGGGCCTTAGAGAGGTCTGGAGACCAAGCATTCAGTGGAACACATAAATTTTTCCTTAAGTGTCTATTTTCCCTTTAGACTTTGAGCTCCAAGGGGGTAGGCTCTAGATCTGTTTGCCTGGTAGATCACAGTCTGGCACATCATAGGTTTTAAGTAAATGTGGGGGGATAAATGGATGAAGAAGCAGATGAGCTAAAAAAAACTGCTCCAAGATTTAAATTAGGAAGGAAAATGTAGCCTAAAATTCCTCCAGGAAAAGCATGTAGTGCTACTGGATGAGGGTGATGTGAATGACATTCACTGAAATGAGATGACATGAGATGGTTCTCAAATGGCTGGAAGTACCCATGTCTGCATGTTACATAGACACTATTGTTCAATGTATGGGTTACCTAGGAATTTCTTTCCCTCTGGTATTTTAATAGACTTTTCTGGAGAGAATATTTGTCTTGAATTACAATTATTCCCAGGAGTACCTGGAAAATGGTGATAATGCCACCAACACTCATGAAACAAATCACCTGGGAGAATGCAGTTAAAATTGCAGTATCAAAAATGCTGCCTGTTAAACCAATCCTGGATAATTAGGGCTTCCTGTTTCTAGGGTGAGCAAATTGGATGATGTTGTTTTCCTGTCCATCAGTCAAGGAATATTTATTACATGTCTAACCTGTTTCGGCTGTAATGCCCAATGGTTGACAGATGTTCTGCCGTGCTCCACTCCAGCATCCATGGTAAACTTGGACATGTTCATGATATGGGTAACCATAGCTCTTTTCCTCTTAGAGCTCAAAAGAGGTCCCAGAATCCCTCTCACCATGGTATTTGGAGTATCAACTATGGGCCAATCAGAGTCAGGACTCAGAATGTCACCTGAAAATGGAATACAACGTTCTTCAAAAGACAAAGAATGACATTAAACTTCTCTGCAATTTCACTTTTGCTTCACCAAGCTTATCTTCTTTCTTGACCTGGCCTTACCCACTCATCTAATTACACATTATACCCTGGCAGGGTGTTTGCCTTCTATCTCTGTTTGCTTAGTGAGAACCAACGTTTTGTTCAAGACTCAACTTCTCTGCATCACCTTCTCTCGTTTTAATACCACACCCTTTTCTTTTCCCTATTCCCACACCACAGTGCAGAACTGACATCTTCTCTTCAGTGCCTCCACTCTACTTTTATGGAAGATTCTAGGAGCCTGTGTCACGTCTTTCCTTCTCTGTCCTCCCCAATAGCAGTGAGTTCCAGAGCAGATATGGTCACATACATAGAGAGAAGCACACATATACATGTGTATACATCCATATACACATATGTATGTATATATGTATGTATGTATGCTTTAGCATTTATGGAATAAACTACCATAGCATTGTGTGCTTTTCTAATTATTAGGGATAGATTTTATAAATATTTATTTCCATTTTTCTTATCCTGTCCTACCCCCTTGTGATAAATACTAATTTAAGGTTTCCAATCATAATTTTCCTTTCTTTAATCCAAAAAATAACTAAACAATTTTTATTATATTTTATAGCTTACAAAGCGTTTTTATAATGCTCCTGTTAGGTAGCAGAACAAGTATGATTCAACTATTTGGTTTATTTTAAATAACGAATTTATATTACTTTTTTAAGAGTTTATGAAGTTTTTTTTTCTAAAACTACATGTTAGAAGCACTTCTAAGAAAAATAGCAAGAGAACTAGATGTTGCAAAGTCCTCTGTAAAACAAGTCACTAAGACCACAATTGAAAAATGTGAGCAAGCCCCCTCAAAGTATTGTAGAAATAAATAGATATTCATGAATCTGGATATATGCATGGATGTGATAAAGTAAGCTCCTAAAGATAGCTGAAGGTGACCCAGGCAGCAAAATCCAGCTTTTCTGGCAGAATATTCACAAACAGCCTGACAGTCTTAAAGTAGATGGCAGGTTAGTAAGAGATGAAATTATGAGACTCCTGTTCTAGTCTGCATTCAAGGATGATGTAGCCTGATAGGTCTTGCACCAAGAGAAGAGCAGATGATGTTAAAGTTCAGCCAAGTACTATGTTTTTATGAGAAAAGTTCATATTTGGTTTGAAAATGCTGTTGACTCAGAAATTCCCTGTATGGAGGATTTGGCCAGGCAGTAAAGGCTGAACTCTCCATGAATATGTCAAATGAGGGTAAGTGGTTTGTTGTGACAATACAATTTTAAACTCCTATACACTGTTGGTAGTATTTGATCACTGACCCTCCTGGGTCTCAGAATGAATG
Organism: Lipotes vexillifer; assembly: GCF_000442215.2. Classification (NCBI taxonomy): domain Eukaryota; kingdom Metazoa; phylum Chordata; class Mammalia; order Artiodactyla; family Lipotidae; genus Lipotes; species Lipotes vexillifer. The sequence continues at coordinate 900,406 of NW_006788592.1, forward strand.
CCTCATATCTAACACATGGAGACCATGAAGGCAACATGACTAGCTGGAATTACAGAAGACCAAGGTGCAGAGTTCTTCCATCCCCTCCCTATGTCTTATTTAACAAGATTGTTTTGATAGCCAGAGGTAATTGAACTGGAGCTGGGTTAGCAAGAAGTCTGCAGGTCACTTAGCAGTTGTACTTCCTTTCAGGCACTGCAGCAAGGTCCAGAGGTTCTCAAAGTAGGTGGAAACCTTAAGGCTGCCTTGACTAAAACTCTGAATTGTCTAAGGAAACTTGCATGATCCTCTTAACCAACTTGGTGGTGAGAATAAGGTCACTTCTTATTCTTTTTTAATATTCAGGCTAATCACTGGATTAATTTGAGAGTTTCCTTTATAAATTGTCCAAGAGTTTTACTTACTCAGTCCAAGGAGTCCAGTCCTGCTTTTAAACTGCAGAAGAATAGAGACCTGGAAAAACGGTCAGTCCAGTCGCAGGACCTAGGTACTACTTAGGTTGCTTCTGTCACAAGCACATGGTTTGCTATTGAAAAATGGTCTTCATAGTCTGATGCCTCCTTGCACCCTGCTGCAGTGATGCCATTGTTTGTCCAGATCCTTCTGCAGGCAGCAGTCACTCTTCAAGAGTGAATTTCTTCACTCCCTTTAGTGTTAGGCTCTTTTTTGGGCTCCCAATGTTGCAGTTCTCTCTAGTTGGTATTTTCTGTACTTAAAGAATTCCTTGGGGCCAGGGAGGCTGGCTGGTCAGGAGGGAATTCCAGTCTTGACCAAGTGCTTTTCCAGAACCAATTCTTCCAGGATACCCTTAGATGACTCTCTCATTGAGCTCCACAGAACTGAAGCGATTTGCCCATTTAGTGAGTGGCAGAACAATGGAATATGTGAGCCTGCCTCTCAGACCAGCGACAGTTGTTTCCTCCTGCTGCCATCCAGGCTGCCTGCCGTCCTCTGTGGCATGTGTACTTGTTGGGAAGCAGTGATCTTCAGCTGCGCTTCGTGCAGGAGCCTTATGCTGCTATCTTCTTCTGTGCTCTGTTTGTCTCTGCAGAAACACGCTTGCTAGGGGTAGTAGACAAAGAAAAGAAAATGAATAATTTATATTTCACTTTCTCACAGAGGCTCCCCATTGGGTTGCTTTCTAGGGAAGATATTCCTGGGTTGCTGTCTCAGAGTGAGAGCAAGTGCCAGGCCCAGCCCATTGTTCCCCTTTTCACCCTGAGATATTACCCAGACAGAAATATCAGGCTACGGGGTTTGATTATTGTCTTTTTATTTTGGTCCCTGGAAAAGGGAATGCTTTTTATCATTCATTGGTGAAACCTCACTTTCTTAGTGTTTAGTTGCTGTCAAAATGACCTAGATGGTGAGTAAGGCAATAGTGGTGCCTCTAACAGGACCACCAGAACTCTTACTTGATATCGTATATGAGTTTGCCTTCAGAACTTGGCTGTGGGGTGCTTGTATTCATCTTCCTTGCATACTAACTTCCAGCTGTCAGAATTATAGACTGAGTGTTGAGACAGATCTTAGATACTTCTTTATTCCACTTTCTTCCTGCCCACTCTACTAAATGGGTTAATCAGGATACCCACTATTCTTTCCTAAAAGAAACTATGTTGTCTGCAGAGCATGTTGAGTGCCCAGCTCTGGGCTGCTGTGTTCTTTACGACACGACCTCATTCTACTCTGGACACTGCTGCCAGGATCAGATGTAAGGACCTGACCCAAATGTAGGCAAAACTTCAGCTAACTGGTGGTCTATGACATAGCTTAGTGCTGAAAACTCAACCAATGATTTTTATGGGATAATCAATTCCTTTTCTGTACTGCACTTTACTGTGCTGTAGAACAAATCATTTTGCAAGCAGTGGGAGCATAGAGAAGGACTAGGATAGACATGAGTGAGCAAAGTTATGAGTAAGTTAAAGCTATGACAAAGTGGAAACTGTGGATAAGTAGAGAATGGTATTGAAAAGAAAGTCAGGTGGTAATAAGAGGACATGCAAGAGACAGAGAAACAGGCAGGGAGGGTAGCTGAGAGCTTAGTCACACTAGTGACAGCCTACCTGAGATGAAAATCCCCAGACCTGTGCTTCTCAGGTCCCTAAAACTTCAACAAATACAGAAAAACTTTTTGTTCCAATTTCTTTAAGTACGGCCATGTTGCAATTTCTTTTCTTGAATATCTGGCAAATTTTTCTTTACCTTATTGCCACAATAATCCTTACAACAAACATGAGTTAGCCTGAATGTAACTCTGTGTCTTGCCACTTAAAATAATATAACAGCCTTCATTTCTCACTTCATCCAACAGAAGAATATCGTCTGTAGCATCCCTGGCAAAAATTTGCCCATTTTTTGCTTAAAAACGTATAAGACTGAGGTTGCTGTACATCACAAGAAGGCCCATCCCATTTTTAAACACTTTGGAGGGTCAATCCTGAGACCATTTTACACTAACAGTCCCTCATAAATTTCCAGGTTCAGCTCAACCCCACTCTTCTTTATGGAATTTGTTGAGGATTAACCTCAAGCTGCTCTTAGCCTTCAAATTTATTTTCCATTTTCTTTTTTTTTAAATTATCTTTTTACATCTTTATTGGAGCATAAATGCTTTACAATGTTGGCTTAGTTTCTGCTGTGTAACAAAGTGAATCAGCAATAGGTATACATATATCCCCATATCCCCTTCCTCTTGAGCCTCCCTCCCACACTACTTATCCCACCCCTCCAGGTGGTCACAAAGCACCGAGCTGATCTCCCTGTGCTCTGCAGCAGCTTCCCACTAGCCATCCATTTTACATACGGTAGTGTATACATGTCAGTGCTACTCTCTCACTTCATCCCAGCTTCCCCTTCCCACCACCCCCTGCCATGTCCTCAAGTCCATTCTCTACATCTCCATCTTTATTCCTGCCCTGCCACGAGGTTCATCGGTACCATTTTTTTTATAGATTCCACATGTATCCATTAGCATATGGTATTTGTATTTCACTTTCTGACTTCACTCTGTATGACAGGCTCTAGGTCCATCCACCTCATTACAAATAACTAAGTTTCATTCCTCTTTATGGCTGAGTAATGTTCCATTGTATATATGTGCCACATTTTCTTAATCCATTCGTCTGTTGATGTACATTTAGGTGGCTTCCATGTCCTGACTATTGTAAATAGTGCTGAAATGAACATTGTGGTACATGTATCTTTTTGAATTATGATTTTCTCAGGGCACATGCCTGGTAGTGGGATTGCTGGGTCATATGATAGTTCTAATTTTAACTTTTTAAGGAACCTCCATACTGTTCTCCAGAGTGGCTGTAACAATTTGCATTCCCACCTACAGTACAAGAGGGTTCCCTTTTCTCCACACCCTCTCTAGCACTTAATGTTTCTAGATTTTTTATGATGGCCATTCTGACTGGTGTGAGGTGATACCTCATTGTAGTTTTGATTTGTATTTGTCTACTGATTAGTGATGCTGAGCATCTTTTCATGTGTTTGTTGGAAACCTGTATGTCTTCTTTGGAGAAATGTCTATTTAGATCTTCTGCCCAGTTTTGGATTGGGTTGTTTCTTTTTTTGATATTGAGATGCATGAGCTACTTATAAATTTTGGAGATTAATCCTTTGTCAGTTGCTTCATTTGCAAATATTTTCTCCCATTCTGAGGGTTGTCTTTTCATCTTGTTTATGGTTTCCTTTGCTGTGCAAAAGCTTTTAAGTTCCATTAGGTCCCATTTGTTTATTTTTGTTTTAATTTCCATTTCTTTAGGGGGTGGGTCAAAAAGGATCTTGCTGTGATGTATGTCATAGAGTGTTCTGCCTATGTTTTCCTCTAAGAGTTTTATACTGTCTGGTCTTACATTTAGGTCTTTAAATCCATTTTGAGTTTATTTTTGTGTATGGTGTGAGGAAGTGTTCTAATTTCATTCTTTTACATGTAGCTGTCCAGTTTTCCCAGCACCACTTATTGAAGAGGCTGTCTTCCCCATTGTATATTCTTGCCTCCTTTGTCAAAGATAAGGTGACCATATGTGCATGGGTTTATCTCTGGGCTTTCTATCCTGTTCCATTGATCTATATTTCTGTTTTAGTGCCAGTACCACATAGTCTTTATTACTGAAGCTTTGTAGTATAGTCTGAAGCCAGGGAGCCTGATTCCTCCAGCTCTGCTTTTCATTCTCAAGATTGCTTTAGCTATTCAGGATCTTTTGTGTTTCCATACAAATTGTAAAATTATTTGTTCTAGTTCTGTGAAAAATGCCATTGGTAGTTTGATAGGGATTGCATTGAATCTGTAGATTGCTTTGGGTAGTATAGTCATTTTCACAATGTTGATCTTCCAATCCAAGAACATGGTATATCTCTCCATCTCTTTGTATCATCTTTAATTTCCTTCATCAGTGTCTTATAGTTTTCTGCATACACATCTTCTGTCTCCTTAGGTAGGTTTATCCTTAGGTATTTTATTCTTTTTGTTGCAGTGGTAAATGGGAATGTTTCCTTAATTTCTATTTCAGATTTTTCATCATTAGCGTATAGGAATGCAAGAGATTTCTGTGCATTAATTTTGTGTCCTGCTACTTTACCAAATTCATTGAATTAGCTCTAGTAGTTTTTTGGTGGGATCTTTAGGATTTTCTATGTATAGTATCATGTCAACTGCCAACAGTGACAGTTTTACTTCTTCTTTTCCAATTTGAATTCCTTTCATTTCTTTTTCTTCTCTGATTGCTGTGGCTAAAACTTCCAAAACTATGATAAATAATAGTGGTGAGACTGAGCACCGTTGTCTTGTTCCTGATGTTAGAGGAAATGCTTTCAGTTTTTCACCATTGAGAATGATGTTGACTGTGGGTTTGTCATATATGGCTTTTATTATGCTGAGGTAGGTTCCCTCTATGCCCACTTTCTGGAGTTTTTTTTTATCATAAATGGGTGTTGAATTTTGTCAAAAGCTTTTTCAGCATCTATTGATATTATCATATGGTTATTTATCCTTCAATTTGTTAATATGGTGTATCACATTGATTGTTTTGTGTATATTGAAGAATCCTTGCATTCCTGGGATAAACCCCACTTGATTATTGTGTATGATCCTTTTAATGTGCTGTTGGATTCTGTTTGCTAGTATTTTGTTGAGGATTTTTGCATCTATGTTCATCAGTGATATTGGCCTGTAATTTTCTTTTTTTGTGACATTGTCTGATTTTGGTATCAGGGTGACGGTGGCCTCGTAGAATGAGTTTGGGAGTGTTCCTACCTCTGCTATATTTTGGAGCAGTTTGAGAAGGACAGGTGTTAGCTATTCTGTATTCTATGTTTAAATTGCTATTCAAATATAGCAAACAGGTGTTAGCTATGTTTGATAGAATTCACCTCTAAAGCCATCTGGCCCTGGGCTTTTGTTTGTTGGAAGATTTTTTATCGCAGTTTCAATTTCAGTGCTTGTGATTGGTCTGTTCATATATTCTATTTCTTCCTGGTCCAGTCTTGGAAAGTTGTACTTTTCTAAGAATTTGTGCATTTCTTCCAGGTTGTCCATTTTATTGGCATATAGTTACTTGTAGCAGTCTCTCATGATCCTTTGTACTTTTGCAGTGTCAGTTGTTACTTCTCCTTCTTCATTTCTAATTCTGTTGATTTGAGTCTTCTCCCTTTCTTTTCCAATGCCTCTGGCTAATGGTTTATCAATTTTGTTTATCTTCTCAAAGAACCAGCTTTTAGTTTTATTGATCTTTGCTATTGTTTCCTTCATTTCTTTTTCATTTATTTCTGATATGATCTTCACGATTTCTTTCCTTCTGCTAACTTTGGGGTTTTTTTTTTTCTTTTTTTATGGCGCTGTGCAGTTTGTGGGATCTTAGTTCTTCCCTAATTGCTTTTGGTTAAGGTTAGGTTGTTTATTTGAGATTTTTCTTGTTTCTTGAGGTATAAACTCGCCTCTTAGATCTGCTTTTGCTGTATCCCATAGGTTTTGGGTCATTGTGTTTTCATTGTGATTTGTTTCTTTGTATTTTTTGATTTCCTCTTTGATTTCTTCAGTGATCTCTTGGTTGTTTAGTAGTGTATTGTTTAGCCTCCATGTGTTTGTATTTTTTTCAGTTTTTTTTTTCCTGTAATTGACATCTAGTCTCATAGCATTGTGATCAGAAAAGATGCTTGATATGATTTCAATTTTCTTGAATTTACTAAGGCTTGATTTGTGACCCAAGATATGATCTATCCTGGAGAATGTTCCAGGAGCACTTGAGAAGAAAGTGTATTCTCTTGTTTTTGGATGGAATGTCCTATAAATATCAATTAAGTCCATCTTATTTAATGTATCATTTAAAGCTTGTGTTTCCTTATTTATTTTCTGTTTGGATGATCTGTCCACTGGTGTAAGTGGGGTGTTAAAGTCTCTTACTGTTATTGTGTTACTGTCAACTTCCCTTTTTATGACTGTTAGCATTTGCCTTATGTATTGAGGTGCTCCTATGTTGGGTGGATAAATGTTTACAGTTGTTGTATCTTCTTCTTGGATTGATCCTATGATCAGTACATAGTGTCCTTCCTTGTCTCTTGTAATAGTCTTTATTTTCAATTCTATTTTGTCTGATATGAGAATTGCTACTCCAGCTTCCTTTTGCTTTCCATTTGAATGTAATATCTTTTACCATCCCCTCACTTTCAGTCTGTATGTGTCCCTAGGTCTGAAGTTGGTCTCTTGTAGACAGCATATATACAGGTCTTGTTTTTGTATCCATTCAGCTAGTCTGTGTCTTTTGGTTGGAGTATTTAATCCATCTTCATTTAAGGTAATTATTAATATGTATGTTCCTATTCCCATTTTCTTAGTTGTTTTGGGTTTGTTATTGCAGGTCTTTTCTTTCTTGTGTTTCCTGCCTAGAAAAGTTCCTTTAGCATTTGTTGTAAAGCTAGTTTGGTGGTGCTGAATTCTCTTAACTTTTGCTTGTGTGTAAAGCTTTTGATTTCTCCATCAAATCTGAATGAGATCCTTTCTGGATAGAGTAATCTTGGCTGTAGGTTTTTCCCTTTCATCACTTTAAATATATCTTTCCACTCCCTTCTGGCCTATAGAGTTTCTGCTGAAAGTTCAGCTGTTAACCTGATGGGGATTCCATTGTTGCTTTTCCCTTGCTGCTTTAATATTTTTTCTTTGTTTTTAATTTTTGTTATTTTGATTAATATCTGTCTTAGTGTGTTTCTCCTTGGTTTTATCCTGTATGGGACTCTCTATGCTTCCTGGACTTGATTAACTATTTCCTTTCCCATGTTTGGGAAGTTTTCAACTATAATCTCTTCAAATATTTTCTCAGACCCTTTCTTCTTCTTCTTCTTCTGGGGTGCCTGTAATTTAAATGTTGGTGCACTTAATGTTGTCCCAGAGGTCTCTGAGACTGTCTTCCATTCTTTTCATTCTTTTCTCTTTATTCTGCTCCCCAGCAGTTATTTCCTCCATTTTGTCTTCCTGGTCACTTATCTGTTCTCCTGCCTCAGTTATTCTGCTATTGATTCCTTCTAGAGTATTTTTAATTTCAGTTATTTTGTTTTTCATTTCTGTTTGTTTGCTCTTTAATTCTTCTAGTTCCTTGTTAAATGTTTCTTGTATTTTCTCTATCCTATTTCTGAGATATTGGATCATCTTTACTATCATTACTTTGAATTATTTTTCAGGTAGTTTGCCTAGTTCCTCTTCATTTATTTGGTCTTGTGGGTTTTTGTCTTGCTCCTTTCCCTGCAAGATATTTCTCTGTCTTGTCATTTTGTGTAATTTACAGTATTTGAGCTCTCCTTTCCCTAGCCTGCAGTGTTGTAGTTCCTCTTGCTTCTGTTCTCTGCCCCTGGTGGTGAGGTTGGCCCAGTATCTTGCATAGGCTTCCTGAGGGGAGGGACTGGTGCCTGCATTCTGGTGGGTGGAACTGATTCTTCTCCGTCTGATGAGCAGGGCTGTGTCAGGTGTGTTTTGGGGTATCTGTGAACTTAGTATGACTTTAGGTAGTCTGTTTGCTGATGGCTGGGTTTGTGTTCCTGTCTTGTTTGTTGTTTGCTGTGAGGCGTCCAGTGCTGGGAGCTGCTGGCAGTTGGGTGGAGCTGGGTCTTGGATTCAGATAGAGGCCTCTGTGGTAGCTCTCAGTGATTAATCTTCCCAGGGACTGGAAATTCTCTAGTAATCCAGCATCCTGGACTTGGTGCTCCCACCCCAGAGCCTCAGGTCTGACTTCTGGTAGAGGAGCCAAGACCCTGCAGTCACTCAACCTGGCAATAAAGGGGTTTAAAAAAAAAAAAAAAAAAAAAAAGACTAACAAAACCCCAGACAAATGGTAAAAAGTAAAATCAAACAAATAAAAACATAAACAAAGAAACATGCACATACAGGAAAGAAACAAAAACAGAACCAAATAAAACATGAAGCAAGAGAACAACCAGACAAACCAAAGAACCCAGGAATGAAATCCAGCAATTAAAGAGAAACCTGACAAAAACACAAAACCAAAAAGCAAAACCAAAGCAGAGTGCCAGCTGAAGAGTGAAGCAGAGACAAAAATGATTTAAAAAAAGGGGGGGGGGGAGAAAACAACAGAAAAGCAGCATAGAAATATAAATATATATAAAAAAATAAAATAGAAAATATATTAAAGAAAAGACAAACAAAACCCCAGAGAAATGGTAAAAACAAAATCAAACAAAAACAGAAACAAGGAAACATATACACATGCAAAAGAAATGAAAGCAGAACCAAATGAAACAAAAAAATAAGAGAACAGCCAGACAAGTAGAAGAATTCAAAAATGAAATCACACAATTAGGATCAAAACTAACAAAACCACAAAGCCTAAAAAGAAGACCAAAGCAGTGTGCCAGCTGAAGAATAAAGCAAGGAAACAGAAAACCAATAAAAATTATTTAAAAAATAATAATAAAATAAAATAAGAAGGGAAAAAAACACAGGATAACAGAAAAGTAAAGTAGAAATGGAAATATTAAAAGAATTAAAACTATATTAAAGAAAAAGAAGAAGAAAAAAGTAATGGAAAAGAACACAGATCAGAAAGGCAAAGTAAAAATAGAAATATATTTTTAAAAATTTTAAATGTATTAAAAAAATGAAGAACCCAACAGACTAAATTTAAAGAATACTAAAAAACAGCAAATACAAAATAAAGAAAAAAACCAAAAATAAATAAATAAATAAAAAGCCAGAACCAACAACAGAATGAATCAAAACATAATAAAATTAATAGTAATAATTATGTTTCCCTGGGGTCTCTGCTCTAAGTGTCCTTACACACTCAGTGAGCCACAGCCCACCTCCGCCTCCCCAAGAAGCCCGACTCTGCCTCTGGGCTGGTCTCTGGACCTGCTGTGGGCCCTGTGGGAACAACTCAGACTCTGATGTGGGCCAGTTCCTGCATGTGCTGCCCCCAAGGTCCACAGCTGCCAGAGCTAGACCATTTTCATTTGTGGGAACATTCATTGTTGGCTCAGAAATTCCATAGACACAGGGTCTACTTAGCTTATCATGGAGATTTAATCTGCAGCTTGTACAGCTGATGGAAAGATTTTTGACCCTCTTCCTTAGTTGCCCCATCCCTGGGGTTCAGCTTTGGTTTTATCCCCACCTCTGCCTGTGGTCCACCCACAGCAGTCTGGTTCTGAGGCTGCCTTGGAGCTCTTAAAAGGGTATGCCCCAGTGAGGACCGGGCACAGAGGTGGTATGACTGCTTGGATCGTGGGAGCCCCAGCAGTGCTAAATGCACAGGGAAGGCGGCGGCCACAGCACAAGAGATATGGCCCTAGTGAGGGCCTTTTCTGGCCCCCGGCATAAGGTGCGTGAGGGCCATCCCTGGGGGGCTTTTTCTATTGCTCGGCAGTCAGCCCTGAGTGGACTTCTTTTATTGTCCATAGGCAGGCACTAGTGTGTGGGGAGAGAGAGGCTACAATAGTGGGCCTCCCACTATGTGTGACTCAGCAGTAGCTCCTGCTTCCAAGGCAGTCCAGTCTTCCTCCATAGGCATTCCCTGCTACAGATTTCCTCCCTCCCATCCCCTCAGTCTGTCTCCGCACAACCAACAGCGGTGCTCGCTCCAGGCCTCTTCTCCAATCCCCACGCTCCAGCTCCCAGCCCCCTTGCACACCTGTGAACACACATCCCAGTCCAAGGCACGTAGGGCTGTGGTACAAACCGTCTGTGTATTTCTCACTCTGTCCCATCTGCCACAGATCGGCTGCTTCACCCTCTTGCAACAGCCTCAAATGCTTCCCCTCTGTCCCAATTGATTTCCCATTGGAGAGGGTGTTTCCCCGTTGGAGAGGGTGTTTCCCCGTTGGAGAGGGTGTTTCCCCGTTGGAGAGGGAGTTTCCCCGTTGGAGAGGGTGTTTCCCCGTTGGAGAGGGAGTTTCCCCGTTGGAGAGGGTGTTTCCCCGTTGGAGAGGGAGTTTCCCCGTTGGAGAGGGTGTTTCCCCGTTGGAGAGGGTGTTTCCCCGTTGGAGAGGGAGTTTCCCCGTTGGAGAGGGTGTTTCCCCGTTGGAGAGGGTGTTTCCCCGTTGGAGAGGGTGTTTCCCCGTTGGAGAGGGTGTTTCCCCGTTGGAGAGGGTGTTTCCCCGTTGGAGAGGGTGTTTCCCCGTTGGAGAGGGTGTTTCCCCGTTGGAGAGGGTGTTTCCCCGTTGGAGAGGGTGTTTCCCCGTTGGAGAGGGTGTTTCCCCGTTGGAGAGGGAGTTTCCCCGTTGGAGAGGGTGTTTCCCCGTTGGAGAGGGAGTTTCCCCGTTGGAGAGGGTGTTTCCCCGTTGGAGAGGGAGTTTCCCCGTTGGAGAGGGTGTTTCCCCGTTGGAGAGGGAGTTTCCCCGTTGGAGAGGGTGTTTCCCCGTTGGAGAGGGAGTTTCCCCGTTGGAGAGGGTGTTTCCCCGTTGGAGAAGGGTGTTTCCCGTTGGAGAGGGAGTTTCCCTGTTGGAGAGGGGGTTCCCCGTTGGAGAGGGGGTTTCCCTGAATTCGGAAATCTCTCCTCTGCTTCAGCTCCCCTGCCCCAAGGTGCAGGTCCCGCTTCCTCTACTCCTCCTTCTTTCATCCTACCCAGTTATGCAGGGATCATTATAGTCTTTTCCAGTGTCCAAGGTCTTCTGCCAGTGTTCAGCCGGTGTTCTGTGAGAACTATTGGAAAAATATGAAACCTCTAGTCACTGGTTAAGCTGTAGAGCTTAAAGCAATACTACCCTGTGAAGAAATTACCTTCGTCTTGCCTTGGCAAAAATGTTAACTATATACATTTTAATTCAAACTCTGGTTTCATCATAAATCTATAAATCTAAAGACTACTCACAGAGATGGTAATGGGGGAGTCTGTACCTACCATGACTTTCTGCCTTTAAATTAGACAACCTATCACCATATCATTCAAACAGGGCCAACAGAAGACAAATATTAGGTGGGTCTGTGGCCTCAGTTATGGCAATTATCTTGCCTCTGTTGGTTTACATGTCTCTGTTGTTTGTGTTGACTATCTTTCAGTTTCTACCTACCTCCAGAGCCTCTTGTATTTGTCTCCAACTTTTCCATGTCCCAAATTTGCCAACAGATCTGGTTTCCCTCCTTTTGATGCTTGGGACACCTGGGAACATCTCTTGCATTCTCTGGCTTGTTCTGTTCCTGGATACTCATGGTAACCACCATTCATTCTTCAGGAACATAAAAACCATGAAGAGTTAAGTGAAACTGGTTACTTGAAGCAAGTTCAGTATGCTATCACTGCTACTTTACAAATGAGCTTCAAATTCTTGGGAGTCCACACGAGGCCATGGATGGCTTAGAATAGAAAAGAGTTTGGGTTTTGATTTGTCTTTGGCTTGTAAAAGGATTAAATCCGATTAGCTCCTAGGAGGCAGAAAACAATATGGACTCTGCCAAGAGAGTCTACATGGTTAAGACTCAGACAAGGTAGGAAAACAGAACAGAGGTCTTGTGTTTCGCAAGCATTCTTATTACCTACTACAGGAATGTAAACTTGTGCTCTTTGAGCTCTACCCTTTTAAACTTTTACTTATTTCTCTTGTGTGTGCATGTGTATGAGTCTATGTTTGTTTGCTTTTGTAATATCTTTACAAAATTCTAGCCATGAGCAGTTGAACTAAGAATAAAAGAAAGGATCATGCTTCCATTTTGTTTTAAATATTGATTATTTGGGCTTCCGTGGTGGCTCAGTGGTTGAGAGTCCGCCTGCCGATGCAGGGGACACGGGTTCGTGCCCCGGTTCGGGAGGATCCCACATGCCGCGGAGCGGCTGGGCCCGTGAGCCATGGCCGCCGAGTCTGCGCATCCGGAGCCTGTGCTCCGCAACGGGAGAGGCCACAACAGTGAGAGGCCCGCGAACCGCAAAAAAATAAACCAAAAAAAAAACCAAAAAAAAAAAAACAAAATAAATATTGATTATTTAAATAAATATATGTTAATACTTGCTATATGTCATGGCTATGCCAGATGCTAGGGTTAACAGGATGAATTAAACAGATACAACCTCTGCCCTCACAGGATGTACAGCCCATAAATGCTCTGTAGGACAAAGAGGAGGGAAAGCCAGACTACCCAAAAAACCAAAGCATGTAAAAGTTACAGAATCCAAAGAGGGAAGTGATACCTTAGAGGCTAAAAATGGAGGAACCTTTGTATATTCCCATTAGCTTCCTTTACTATGAGAGTTGGCTTTCTCAAGAGCCCTCTTAGTTGGGCCCTGAGATTTTATTCAGTTATTCAGTTAGTCTTGCATTCTGCCTGCTTTGCACACAGAAGCTTTTGTGATAAGTCTAATATAGGTTCCATCCAGTTTCCCTCCAATCTCTTTTCCCTTCTCTAGGTCCATATTCACGAGCCTCTAGTAGAAATGAATGATGTGGCCTTAGAGTATTCTCTTTCTTCTTTGTAACTAGTCTTTGTGGGCAAGTTTCTCTTTCTGAAAGATGTAACCAGTGATGTGGCAGTAAATGTTTAATTACCAGCTCTACATAAAGTGTGTGTGTCTGTACAAATATAGATATATACATGTTTATAAATTTATTAAAAATTTTGGTGTGGTGGTGGTTGTAGGATGAATTGGGAGATTGGGATTGACATATATACACTAATATGTATAAAATAGACAACTAATAAGAACCTGCTGTATAAAAAACAAATAAAATAAAATTCAAAAATTCAAAAAAAATTTATTAAAAATTTTACTGATACAAAGTATGGGCATTACAAATAATATAATATACAATCATCTTTATCATAGATTCCATAGAGTGAACTGATTCTCACAGTATTTTTCTTGATTTTTGTTGAACTCTTTTATCCTTACCCGATCTACTGTTGCAATTGAAGAATGAGTGTAGTTCTGACATGAATGTTGCTTGGTATTTTCATTTACATTAGCTAATAAGATGAAACTGAAGAAATGAAGACATATGTTGGAACTTTACTAATTGGCTAATGATGTGTACAGCTTATTTGCTGAATTGGATAAAGGTTTTAGAATACAGGAAGGTTATTTCCTCAAACAATTATAGACAACCTGCTTTAAAGTGTAATCTGCAGTATTAACATTTTCTCCATTACATTCTTAAGTCGAGATAGTCAGCAAAACAATAAATCAAACCCTGACTTGTGGCCTTTGTTGATTTCCATTCTGTGACTATTCCCACCATGGCCGATTTTAAGTTACCAACATGATGACATGGGATGTAGAGCTGGGGGGGGATGGTAGCAATGCACCATTACATAGTATTTCCACCTCACAACTGCAATAGATATAAATAACCTCGAGAACATATATAATATTGAAATGTAGTAAAATCATTCATTAGGAGTGATGGTTTTTGGGAATGTATTGACTTTGTTTTTAATATTGCTTAGTTCTAAATTTATGTAATAAAAATTTTTATAAATTTTTACATATTTGGCGAGCTGTGTTTATGAGCTCGCTGAATTCCTGGAAATTTTACAAGTTGGTTCCAGCATACCACTCAATGTAACCCTTTGATTTTAGCAGAGTATCCTCAGTCTTAATCCCCCAAAGCAAAATGAGTAAAGGTACTACAATCAGTGGTATGGCTTTGCAATCATTATTGTTTCACATCTCCATCCCTGTTTTAAGATTTAATATTTTAGAATTCCAGTTTTCAAGCTGTGAATAAATCTAATTTGAAGGCTAGGAAGAGACTGTGGATGTGCTTTCTTGTTGTAAGCTTTTCACCTTGCAACAATTTCGGAAAGAAGGAAGAGATCCTGGGTCCAGTTTGCACACTCATAACTTCCTGATGCATAGGTCTTGTTCCCTGAAGAGATTCTTTTTTTTTTTTTTTTTTTTTTTTTTTTCGGTACGCGGGCCTCTCACTGCTGTGGCCTCTCCCGTTGTGGAGCACAGGCTCCAGGTGCACAGGATCAGCGGCCATGGCTCACGGGCCCAGCCGCTCCGCGGCATGTGGATCCTCCCAGACCGGGGCACGAACCCATGTCCCCTGCATCGGCAGGTGGACTCTCAACCACTGCACCACCAGGGAAGCCCCCCTGAAGAGATTCTTGAAGCTTTGTCCCTTTAATGGGAGCAGAGTCCCCAATAACGAGTTGTGGCATATGGGGAGGACAGGGCTTCCCTGGCCGAAGAAGCAAGGTTTAGGCAGGAAGAAGAGAGAGGAGGAATAAGGTTTCTTTTGCTAGTGTTTAGAATGTTTCCGTAATTTCAATCTTGAAAATGAGGGATCAAGGAATGTGCTTATCAATAGGTAGTTTTGGCGAGAGAGTGTCACATTATTGATAGAATATAATCCAGATGTCAGCTAAGGTTAATACCCTTTGAACTATTTACATGATTGATTTAGGGTCCATGTGGGCAATAACTTCAGAAGGAAAGCAACCCTGCTGACACCTTGATTTTGGAAACCCATTTTGGCCTTCTGACTTCCAGAACTGTAAGACAAGAAATATGCATTGTTTAAGCCACTGAATTTGTGGTAATTTGTTGTTATAACTCAAGAGGAAACGAATACACTTATTTTTCCATCTGTAGAGATTTCATGGAGAGATTTTCCCATGAACATAAAAGGCAGCACAGGTTTCTGCTAGTCCACTGTCCAACTGTTTCAATTGCTGGGAGCACCACAATGTCTCCACCAGACTCAAGTTGGATTTTACTCTCTGATCTCCCGCACATCAAATGAGACATCCCCCAAAGTCACTGAAGCGGCCAGGAGGATATCCTTCCATCCTGGCCCAGAACAGCCCAAGCAAAAGCCTGGCAGTGGAAGATCTTCGAAGTTGCTGCTCAGGCTGCTGTGCGGAGCCTGTGTGACAGCTCCATTAGAGGGGTGTGTCACACAGCCATTATCCAGTCACATCTTAAGTGCAGCCCGCTGGGCTCAAATACCACTTTGGGAAGCAACAAATAATTTTCTGTTATTGGCGAGGGTCACTGCTAGTCTCCTTCTGCTCTTTGGCACTTGTTTCCACAGCCCATTGCTGTTAGGAAATGAAAACCCAGCATTAAACGTTTAATTCTGAAATATATTTTCTCAAGAGGTGTTCATTTGAGCTCCCTGGATTTTGAAAGTTTTTTTTCACCCTTGGCTGCAAGCTCTCTCAGCCCTAGGCACCCCTGCTGCTGGTCATTGAAGGATGAAGGATGAAATGATTGCTTTCAAGAGTGGGTAATCACTGGTCTCAAGCACTCCATCAAATAGCATCATCAGCAGAGGGCAAGTGGGGAAGCTGTCTTCACTCCTCTGATGGCTGGAAGCTGTGGCTGCTACCTGTAGTCAGGATCCCCCACTTTCTCCTGCATACTGGATACGAGTTACTGTGTAAGCAATTTCTGGTAGAGTTAGGAGACTAATTAGGCCTATTTGAAGGATTTAAAAGTGTGCTTTGGCGACATTCTAATCTATGTCGGAATTGTAGTCCTTTTACTTCCTAGCTGTGGATCTCAGACAAGGTACCTCTCTGGAACCTCAGGGTTCTTGCTTGTTAAATGGTGATTTTATTTCCCTTGGAAGGTTGTTATGAAGATCAGAGGTATTGTGTGGTGTAAGATGCTTGGTACAGAACTGAGTAGCTGCTCAGGAAATCCTGATTTTCATTCTTAGTAAATATTAAAACAACTTCTGCATTAATCTCCTCTTCCATTGATTATTAGCTTACTAGCTCCATTTTTCAGATGAGAAACAGCCCAGGAAGTTTTAGTGACTTCTCAGGTAGTGAAGAGTGTGCCACTGACCGGAGCCAGTTCCTCTCTCTGGCTCAGTGCTATGCAGAGCGTGGCTCAGCATCACCTAGGAGTTTGATGGAAATGCAAGTTCTTCGGCCTTGTCTATAAAGTCAGCATCTCTGGGCACAGAACCCAGGAAGCGATGTTTTAACATGCTCTCCAGATAATTCTTAGGCACACTAAAATTCAAGAAGCACTGTTTGAACTTGTGATTCAGATCTCTTTCCAATATAGCACGCTGCCTTCTTAGTTTCAGCTCCAAACTGGGCCATCATCCAGGACCATCTAATCTAAAGC
The DNA here is from genome assembly GCF_000442215.2 of Lipotes vexillifer. Classification (NCBI taxonomy): domain Eukaryota; kingdom Metazoa; phylum Chordata; class Mammalia; order Artiodactyla; family Lipotidae; genus Lipotes; species Lipotes vexillifer. The sequence goes on from NW_006788592.1 coordinate 916,938, forward strand.
TCATAAGATGGTGACCAACTTGGGACTCAATTGAGATCAGCCTCTCTCTCCTTTTTCTCTCTCTTTCTGCTCACACACAGGCATACTCAAGTGAAAGTAAAAATGCTGCTGACCAGCCCCAAACCAGGAACTGTATTAGTTGTAGAAGAAGGGGCTCTAATAGGAATTTCTTCCCATTTGTTTCCAAGACTGGTGCTGCTGGAGCAATACTGTGGGCATAACGGGAACTCTGTGATTTGAACTCACTGCATGTTGCCTGGCGTTTGACAAGACAATTGAAGACAGCCAACCTATTTGGTGGGTGGCAATGGGGGGAAATGCTGCTGACTCATGGGCCTGATGTCGGATATTTATACGACTAATTGATGTTCATAGCTCCATCTGCTTATTTCATCTAGCCTCGGAGACTTCCTCTTGGCCTTTATATGAAGACCAATAACTTTGGAGACTGTATAATAGTGGCTGAGGGCCTGAGCTTGAACTCAGGCTGACTTGGGTTTGAATCTTTTCTCTGAAGCTAGCTATGCAACCCTGGACCCAGTGTTTATTTCCGAGTCTCATTGTCTTCATCTCTTGGGGGGAGGGGTCAGCAAACTTTTTCTGAAAATTGCTGTCTCAGCTAGTAACTGCCACCATAGCATGAACATAGCCATAGATAATATGTAAATGACTGGTGCAACTATGTTCTAATAAGACTTTGTTTGTAAAATAGGCAGTGGGCTGGATTTGGGCTGCAATTTATAGTTTCCTAAAGTCTACTCTTGAGGAGATGATAATAGTGTTTCTTTTTAGACTTATTATGAAGATTAAATGTCATAACATATGTAAATCTAGTCCCTGGTATCAAGTAGGTATATAACAATTGATATTTATTAAGCTGTATCAAAATGACACATTGGTACATATTTAAAATGAGAGTTCTAGATGATAGGACTGACCACTGGATAAGGGCAAGATTATAAACCTTGTTTTTAATTTAAAGATCCTAGCTCTTCCTCCCTGCTAGGATCTAGAGGGATTTATATGCATATGATGATGATGATGATAAAATAGTAATAATAATGATAATAATAATAATAATAATAATAATAATAATAGTACATATTAAATACTTACTCTAAATCTGGAATTATTCTAAGTACTTTACCTGTACTTTATTTAATTCTCACAAACAACCCTATTAAGTCTGTAGCAGTTTTAGCCTCTTTTATATACAAACAAATCAAGGCACAACTTGAGTAATTTGCCCAAGATAACACAGCTAGCAAACAGCAGGACTGAGATAGGAACTTAGGCAGTCTGGTGTCAGAACCAACCCTCCTAACCAATATGCAATACTGCCTCCCTAATGAAACTCAAAGGCACACTGCCCCATGATACACTCTGAGTTCTATGGAGAAGAGATGCCCCAGGGGATGCTCAGCCTGCTTGGCTTTCAGTTCTGAGCTCTCTGTGGAATGCTTTTGCCTGCGGTTTCCAGCTCCTTTGCTGCCTCGCCCGTCCCATTCTCCATGCAGTCTCTACTTAGCCATCCAGTCTGATGTTCCTTTGGGGGATCTATTCATGGCTCTGCATCCTGGCTCCATTTCCCTTGGCTTCACAACATCACAGGCACTTTCATAATGACACTGACTGTCTCTGCCGGCTCCCACCAGCACACTCACTTCTTTTTTACCAGAACGCCCTGCTCTTCTTATTGGGAACTCAATAGTTCTGAGTGGAGATATGACAGACACAGAGGTGAGACTCAACCCCAAGACATCAACTAGGATTTCCCCAAGATACTTAGCAAGGAGTTTCTACAGAGTCTGGTGTCCTGCCTCAGGGTCTCCTGGCCACTTCCACTGGTGGTCCTATGTCTCAGGTTAGTGTTCCACCTGTTCATTTGTCTTAAGTATCTCTTCTGGCTTATCTATCTCTTCCAGGCAAATGGAGGGCTAAGCTGGGGCCTAGAGAGGGACTATCCTTGAATTCTTTTCATATTTTCCTTTGCTGTGGTTCTGGGTCCCTGGTATAAAGTTTGTCCTGGTATATGATATCTTACAATCGAAAGAGAAATTCTCTCTCTCCTTCTCTCCCCCCCACTCCCCCCTCTGCACCTACACACATCAAAGGGCCATAGCTGGCATAGGCATTCTTGTTTCAGCCATTTATTTGGAGGACAGTATAATTAACTATGCCTACTCTTATTGAATGCTAGAAAATAAAAAAAATAGTTTAATTATAATGTCAGGATGCTGGGTAGTAACAATGACATTAACTACATTTACAGGGTTCACTATGTGCCAGGAACTGTTCTAAGGTACTGGAAGTCTTTTCTTACCAATGACAAATTCATTAGTCAAGATCAAGTGCGATTCAGCATTAAGAACATAAAAACCAAACAGCCAAGAAGAGGGAACATTCAGAAATTCAGACTGGTTGTTAGGATGAGGGTGGCAACATTAAGGTCAGGGGAGGAGGGAGAAGAGGTAGGGGCAGAATAAATTATATTGTTGGAAACTCCAATACATGTTGGGCAAATATCTGGGTGAGAGGGTTACAGGGAGGAGAGAGGGTAGAGAATAGGAAAGGTTTAAAGTTAACTTTATTGAACACATAATACATGGTATGTGTTTCCTATACAAATTTTCATTTAGTTCTCCCCTGACAACACTATCTTAGTCAGCTTGGGCTGTCATAACAAAATACCATAGACTGGATGGCTTATACCACAGATTTCGTTTCTCAAAGTTCTGAAGGCTGGCATTCTGAGATCAGGGTGCCAGCATGGTTGGGTTCTGGTGAGGGCCCTCCTCCTGGCTTGTCTATGGCTCCCTTCTCAATGTGTCCTCACATGGCCTTTCCTCAGTGCATGTGCATGGAGAGAGAGATTTCATTTTCACTCTTCATCTTCTGATAAGGCCCCCAAACCAATGGGATTAGGATCTCACCCTTATGACTCATCTTTTTTTTTTTTTTTAAAGATGTTGGGGGCAGGAGTTTATTAATTAATTAATTTATTTTTGCTGTGTTGGGTCTTGGTTTCTGTGCGAGGGCTTTCTCTAGTTGTGGCAAGCGGGGGCCACTCTTCATCGCGGTGTGCGGGCCTCTCACTATCGCGGCTTCTCTTGTTGAGGAGCACAGGCTCCATATGCGCAAGCTCAGTAGTTGTGGCTCAAGGGCCTAGTTGCTCCGCGGCATGTGGGATCTTCCCGGACCGGGGCACGAACCCGTGTCCCCTGCATTAGCAGGCAGATTCTCAACCACTGCACCACCAGGGAAGCCCCATGACTCATCTTAATTACCTTCAAAAAGCCCTGTCTCCAAATACAGTCACATTGCAGGTTACAGCTTCAACACATGAATTTAGGAGGGACACAACTCAATCCACAGCAAACACTATGAGAAAAGTATTATTAGTTTTAATTTATAGATGAGAAATGAGTGCTTAGAGGAAGTGATAACTTGTCCATGGCTTCACATACATCATATGGTAAAGCAAGGTTCAAACCCAGAAGCTCTGACTCCTGAGCATTCCTACATCCCAGGCCACTTGGGGGATAGTGAGGCAAGTTCCTGGAGCCCTTAGTGGTCCTAGGGGCTGAGTTAGTCCCCCTGGACCTGTTCCTGTGTTAATCTGTCCCACCTGGGCTTGGCTTCTCAGGTGAGGAACTTGGGAATATTTTTTTCCTCTCTTTTCTTTTCTCTGCCCCTCTTAGATTATTGGTTCAGGCAGATGTTCTGTCACTTTGTAGAGAAATTGACAGGCCCTGGAGATACTGAGTGGACTTCTGTGAGTTTCTTCTGTCTCTGCCAATGAGAATGAGCCTTTTGCTGTTTCTCTTTTCTCCCGATGCTGCTAGGATTGTTAATGAAGCCTGCACCTGTCTGGTGGCAGAGGTAGCCATCTGCCCTCTAGGCCATCTATCTGGTTGGCTGGAAGTAACATCTCATTGTCTGTGGCAATAAATCCAAGCTGGGAGCCTCTCTGACTGAAAGAACTTTTACAATCTCAGCTGTCTTCTCCATAATGTATCTTCAGAGTGTCTTTTTGCCAAGCCAGAAATTTGTAGGCGATAACTTATTTTTCTCTATCCATTCAGCTTGGAAGTATGCACATGGGCATTGTTCACCTTGTCAGGAAGAATCAGCTCTTTCATGAGAAAAGGAGGATGAGAAAGCACCCAGCTAGGTCATCCATTCTTTAATGCTAGCTGTAGACAGGCTGGCATGGAAGACTATGGATAGATCTGCAAATAGACCTCTAAGAAGGTACACATAAAATGTGAATTAACAGAAGAAATATAATGTCATTTCCCTTTATCTAACTGGCAAAGATTTTTTTAAAAAACACCCAGTTATCCAGTTTGGGTGAGATTACAGTGAAACGCCCACTGCATTTATTTTCACAGCCCTTCTGGAGGGCATCATGTTTCAAAGGCCTTCAAAAGACACCTACCCTTTGAAACAAGTGAATTTACTTTAAAAAATGCATTCTAAGAAAAAAATCATTCATCTGCACAAAGATTTTACTAGGAGATATTCATGGCGGCATTTATAATAGTGAAATTTGGTGTAACTAAATGCTCATATTTGCATAATTAAGCAGTTTATGGTACATTAATGCAATCAAAAATATGTCAGGTATATATTAAATATTTGTTGACCTAGAAAGATATTTATGATATATTTTTAATATAAAAAAAGGTTACAAGTTAGTATACACAGTATAATCTATTGTACATAGTGTATGTGTTATATGTATTTAAAGTTATATGCTTAAGTTGTTCAATAGTGATATATAGGTATATGATTGCAGTTTTCTTTGCCTTCCTATATTTTTATTAAAAATTTTAATACAATAGACGGGTCTCACTTTACTAACAACAACAACAAAAAAGCTTATTTTAAAGTTATAGAAAGAAACAATTGCCTAGAAAGTGGATAGGACCACAGGCATAGCTATAGAATCTACCTAATGCCCCATCACCACCCACCCACTTCTCTTTTCTCCATCTTATTCTATTCCTTCCTTCACACTCTAGTTCCTTTCCTTGGCTATCTGTGGCATTGCACAGTTGTACTGCATGAAATTTTAGAAACTTTTTGAAAAATTGTCTACAGTTTGGAAGAAGGAAGACATTTTTTAAGACAATTGGAACCACAAGAAAGGAACAACTTATCTTTATTTGTATCACGAAAAGCTAGAATTTTTAACTCCTTTGGGTACAATGGAGAATCATAACTAACATCTGAACTCTAGCTATTATACACAATGAGGACAGGGCAAAAAGCAATTTCATAAATTATATTCTTACCTTGTCTGGTAGCCCTAACCTTATACACGTATTTATATAAGGGTTAGCAACTTAGTAAATATGCTTATTTCACCAATATTTTCTTTTTTCTTTTTCTTTGGCCATGCCACGAGGCATGTGGGATCTTAGTTGCCCAACCAGGGATTGAACACGTGTCCCCTGCAGTGGAAATGCAGAGTCTTAACCACTGGACCGCCAGGGAATTCCCTCACCAATATTTTCATTTCCTCTTCCGGAACAAGTCTTAAAATGTTTTGAGGTTAAAGCAAAATTACTCGCTTTTAAAATTTTAGTTTTGAGAATAGAAATTTAAAATGAAGCACTTTCATGAGCTAACTTGTGCTTATTCAAAATATTAAGTAATTGTGATAAAACAAGTGATAGCAAATTAAATTCTGTCACTGGCTTTTTCTATTCTTACATTTATTTAAAAATGATTTTGTGTCTCTGAAGGATAACACAAGCTACAGTTTTGCAATAAGAGTGTTGTGTTGTTTTCTGTCACTTCTATTTTCTCACCTGGAATTAATTTAAATGAGTATCAGTTTAGCTCTCCCCAGGATCTAATCTGTTTACACCCACTAAAATTAACTGGGCTAATTTCATTATGTCATCGTTGACACTATGATGCTTCACCATTTGGGGAGTTGAATTCTCAGTTCTAAGATGGTCTCTGGGATGTGTAAATCTGAGATGCCTGAGCTGTGGTTGTGCTCTGTCCAGCTTGGCTGGATTTTGTATTGTAATGGAACTGTAATTCTTATGACATGATTTCCATCCACTCTGATTGCGGTCCTTTAAGTCAGCCAGATATACTAATTCTAAATAGCTCTGACCCCACAAGACTGTATTTGTGGGTATTCCTAGACCTACTCTCCTTATTCCATCTCTTGCTTCTCTATCTTAACTCTGATCTGTTGGCTTTTAGGATTCAGTGTTTGTATTTGGTAGTGAATCAAATGCCAAGAAGACCTTCACTAAGAGATGTTAATGTGAATAAGCTTCGGGATAACAGCTATGTGGCATGGCTGCAACCCTTCCTCCCCTTCCCTTACCCCGGGTAGACATTGCTAATCAAACACTATATTCTTTTTCCTGCTG
>NW_006788592.1:923349-939595 GCF_000442215.2 Lipotes vexillifer
CCTGCTGAGCCTGGATGCAGTCTCAGATCATTCCCAACAGTGCTCCTTAAGCAGTCATTACCAATACAGTGGGTGAGATATGTGAGATAAAATCAACTTGATATTTCTGAACTGATCCTGCTAGCTCTTCTTGCTTTGGGCAGCTGCTAGTATAATATCCTTCCTAAATTTACAGCCTTTAAAACCCAGTTCCAGCACTGACTTCTTGATTGGTGCCTCAGCCCCTTCCTATGCAGTGTATATCTTTGATTAATTGAACTTGTAATTTTAAAACAAGAGTTTCCAGGTCTCAAATCCTTTCCTCAAAAGCTTCCTTGGTACTTCAGAGCATAAATTGCTAAAGAAAATTGTCAGCTGTTGAAACACACACTCCTTCACTTCCAAATCCATTCAACTTTCACCTGTTATTGATTGGATATGTTCCATGCCAAATATTGTACTGGCACCATGGGGACACAAATAGACTGGATAAAGTCAGTACCTTTAGAGAGCCAAGCTCTATGGGAGGGGGTTCAGAAATTACCACAACATGAACAGAACAGGACATGTGCTTGGAAAGGGAAACTGAATGTTGTGGAATCTCAGAGAGAGATATCACTTTCTACCAATGGTTGGGGATGTGGATCATGGGAGAAGTAGCAACTGAAGTGTATGTTGGCTCTGCTGATTATTAGGTGTATGACCTTGGACATGTTATCTCACATCTCTAAGCCTCAGGTTCCTCAATTCAAAGTGAGGATAATATTGGTAACTCTACAGAGGATTGCAACAAGGATTAGATGAAGATGAGAAAATAAAGAGAAACTCAAGCTAGGATACTGTCAGTGCTCAATAAATGTTAAGTCTCAGAATGCCTCCAGAATTAGACTAGGGGAAGAAAGAAAAGTGAACTTCTGTATACTGGTCACTCTCTGTAGTTGACCCTGCTCCTGACTTTTCCCCCTTCACTGTATGTCCCCTTTCAGAATTGCTAGCAGTTGTGCTAATGGTAGTAGTGGAAGAGAAAGAAGGAAGAGAAGGAGAGAAACGAAGAGGAGAAAGTCAAAGGAAGCTTGCAATGGATAAGGATCGAGGAAGAACATCAGTTTTCTTGCAAAACTGTACTTATGTTTTCAGTGATGAGTAATGAGGTAAAATAGCTGAGAGAGAGGTTTTTGAAAGGGGGCTGCCATCTGGTCCATGGGAGATGTCAACTTCTTCTCTTACATGCTCACATGTCTTTGCAGGTGTGGTGGTTTTAGAATTGTACTCTTCCTAAACCCCAAGAGACCTCTCAGTGATCATTCATCTCCACCCAGTCATCGTGATGGCTGAATGTCCTCTGTGGCCTTGGACCCTTAGGGTTACTTTTACATTAATTTCCCCCTCAAACCCATCTCTCTATAGTGCTCCCAGACCAGTTGCCCTACTGTTGACCTCACATATTTTGCAAGGATAATGTAAACATTTAATGCCATGGAAATAACTCTGGTGTCTTAATGCTGTATATCTCAATCTTGGCTGCACCTTAGAATCATTAGCAAGTCAGGGTCTCCTCCCTCCGGGATTTTGATTTAATTTATCTAAGGTGAGACCCTGGCTTCAGTCATTTTAAAAGATCCCCACGTGTTTCTTAATGTGCCATTAGGGTTGACTGCCACTAAGTTAACTGAATAAATTTTTGAGAGGAAAACCTCAGCCATAATTTGCCTATTAATTCTAACATACAAAAAAGTTGAAGAAAATTAAAGGAAGAAAAATGTCCTTATTTGTTAGAAAAATATTTGCTTTTTAAAATAGCAAGGCTAAAAAAACAGCATTCATGATCAAGGCTATGCATAAATAGATAATTTTTGTCAAAAGGCTTGGCTTATTTGGAGCACTGTATAAAGATAGAGATGCTCCAAGAATTTGAAACTGGTCCCAGGATTAGAAATTTGGAGGGATTTGTGTTGAATTATGAAATTAAAACATGGTCTGAGTTTAGCAAAGGTAATTTCCCAGTGAGTTATTGCTCAATATTATCTTTACACATTAAATCTTGGACTGCCTAAAAGGGAAATTGAATAACCTTATGGATTTTTTAATACATAGGGACTGGCCTGGATATACACATAGGCAAACAGCTCAGACTTGACTTAAAAGGGGCTAGGGAGACAGATCATCTGTATATTTTGGCCCACTTATTTTACAGATGAGTAAACCAAGGGCCAGTGAATAGGAGGAGTTGTGTAATAATGTAAAGCTGGGGCCCAGCTTTTACCTTCTGGTCCATTTTTTCATGTTGCTGAATTAAAGATTTAATGTTTATTGAATATCTGATATGTGCCTGATTCTAGCAGGGGCCCTCTTACTGAAACTGGGAGACAGGATAGGAGCTTGGAAACAAAAATCAGAGAAAAAAACCTGGTAGTAACTAAGACCCTCACTCTTTCATATACATTACAAAACTTATTTTGGTCATGCCAGGTGCGTGGTCTGAGCAGGGCCAATGGCAAGGTCAGTGTTGTTGAGTCACCTGGGCTATTGACTCTTCTGATAAAGAGTGATAGGGTCAGAGCCTGGGTGGGTTTGAACCTGAAGGTCAAGGTTAAATGGCACCAGCAATTGTAAGGATGGAAGGACAGAGTCTGGCGGGTCATTCCTATGTACAGTCAGGAGGCACCTCAATCTCATCCTTAATAAGTCAAGCCTACAGGAGAAACATCTCCAACCTTTTCCCAAAGTAAGACTCAGCCAGGCAACTCCTTTAGGAAGAAGATTGCCACATATTATAAAGGATGCCTGTTAAATTTGAATTTCAGATAGACAACAAATACTTTTTAAAGTATAAGTATGTTTCATATTGACCCCAAATACTTACACTAAAAAGAGTATTTGTTGTATATTCAAAATCAGATTTAACTTGTGCTTTCTATTTTTACTTTCTAAATCTTGAAACCCTATCTGGGAAACTCCTCTGGACCTCCTTTCCCCATAATCTGGCTTATTTTCCTTTCTTCTTTTTTCACATAGGATTGAGTACATGGTACCACTATTAGCTATTAATACTTCCCCTCTCCCCCTCATTTTGTTGTATAGAGTACAGGCTTCCAGGAGGCTGGCACAAGTTGGCTCTCAAGAAAAGTTGATTGGATGGATAATGAATGGAACAAATGTGTCTGAACCCAAGAGTGTGCCGTCTCAGGGCAAACTCCTTCCTGATTTGGAAGAAGCAATTCCATGTGCAGCTGACACTGGTGTTACATGAAAATATTTCTGGGGCCAGCCTAAGTTTTGTTATTCAGAACCACCCTCTTAGTCTGGCTTCTAGAAGCTCCATGAAGCAGCTTGTGATGCCTTCCCACCCCATGGTGGGTCTGGGGTTGGCTTGTTAGGCCAGCAGGGTTGAGAAGCACATGTTGTGGCAGGCATTTCTCTCATTGCTCTTGAAATATCCAAAGGCTCTGTCTGCCAGCTGAACCTCAAAGCTGCAAGCCATTGAATCAGATTCCGTGGGGGGTAATGAGTGTGTGGTTTCCTTTGACTCTGTGTTCTTGCTGTGTGACAATGTCAGAAATGTTAGAAAAGGGAACTGGAGACCAAAACAAACCAAAAAACAACACAAAACAAACAAAACAGAAAACAAAACCTTTGAATGTTGACCTCCATTGTCATGAGCAATTCGTGATTCACTTGCCCTTTGATACCTTCTGGAAAGCCTATGTCATGTCTCCATTTGTGATTTTCAGAAATCAATTCTTAGCTTTTCACTTTATGAGTACAAATACAGGGTTCATGGAGTTCAGAGTTTACTCGCATTATCTGGGGACAAAGATAAAATGTTAGTCCCTTCTCTGAGTACAGAATGTTGTGATTTAATGTATGTAAAGCACCTAGCATGGTGTCTGGCTTCAGTAGTTGGTAGCTGAAGATCAGTAAGGAATTTTTAGGTACATCAGGTACTCGATGAGGTAGGCACACTATGAGATCGAGCAGCTCAAGTATACGTAGTTAGTATAAGGACGAGCTAGAACTAGAACTCAGTTCTGCTGATTCTTAATCCCATACTGTTCCTTCTCAACAGTGATGAGTCCTGAATCTCCTGAATGATTCTGGAGTCTTTGTTGTAAACTAGGGGAATCCATTTGGAAACCATTCTTGTAAGTTCACAAGCACAGACCTTCACTTTTGGCTATACTAAGGACATAGGCATCTCCTAGTTCTCTGCTTCCCAAATCTGGCAACTCATGCCCTTCCTCTCCTTCTCCCACCATCCAATGTGAAGGAATGCTATGAAATCAGTCGATATTTGGACTCCGTGGTTTTTACTGTAAGCTGTTAAGTTTAGGAGTCTTGTGGACAGAATAGAGAGTGAGTCTCCCCAAGCTTAGCTCATCATATGGTCTCTGTTCATCATGTCGCATCTTAGCTTTTGGGCCCTGAAGACTAAGAATGGAGCATCAATAATTAAAGGTACAATCACAGCTGAAGCTTCCGTTAAGTTATTTTTCTCTAACCCTGACATTTTATGAGTCAACAAAGCCAAAGCTATCAATATGAAGCAGATTATTTTTAGCAGTTTCTTAACCAGTGTGCTCTAGCTTTAAATTAAACATTGACGTTGGTTATTATTAAAATTCTGAAACTTCTGGGCAGAGAGGAGCCCACATTAGTACAGTAAACACAGGGCTTTCATTATCTTGTTTTGAAAAACATCTACTCACTTGCTGCTCCCACCAAATACAACTGCATAAAACTAAGGGATAATGCATTTGCTAAGGATTAGTTGTTCAAGGTCAGAGTCTGAATGTGTGGGTGTAGTTTTCAGGGTTGACTATTACTGTGGGCTTCAACCTTTTCAGATTTGCAATATACTAACATTGGCGTTATCTTATTATCATTCGATTCTGTGAAGTTTGTCCCATTTTCTGATCAACACCAAAAATATGGTGTTACAAATTTTTAAAGTAAATTATCACTTTTGCTTTGAGAATTTTGTTACATCTTTCACAATATGAGATAACTAGGACAGCCTCTGGTAGCATGGAACTAGGGTTGGGAATCAATTTCAGTAGCATGATGCAGTGGAAAGAACACTGATCTTGGAGTCAGAAGACCTGGTTTCTGCCACTTACTAGATGTGTGTCCTTGGGTGAATGTCTTAAGATCTTAAATTTCTCATTGTTTAATTGAAGGGATCTGGGCTAGAGCAGTAATACCCAAACTGAGTTCTACATATTCACTGAGATAACTGAGATCTCTCAAAGGAGATAACTCATGACAGGTCTTTGAGACGCTCTCAGTAGTTTAGAAGGGCTGGGGCATGGGTTGTAGGAGGACAGCAAAGGATAAAGGAGGGAAAGGGAAGACTGGATCTGGATCTTCAGTAACTAAAGTCAGGCTGGTCCCTCTAAATTGTGAGTTCTCCCCTAATGTGGACGCTGGGCTAGTGATGAGTGTCTTCACTGGCAAATCTGCCCCCCCACACTTCCACATCATTTCTGGCTTGTCCCATCCAATCATGAGGAATTATTCTGTACATCTTCTTTGCCAGGTCAGAGCCTGGAAGTTTATGTTTGCTCGCATGTTTCAGCTATTCACTGAAAACTCAAGTATTTCGAATAATTTCCAGACAAATCCCTTGGAAAAAAAGAGAGGGTGGGAGAAAAGCTCAAAGACCCATAGTCTTTTCTAATAACATTTAAACCAAAACAAGCTATCTTTCTGAAAGCCAAGTGAGGCCCTCACACCAGAATCCCTGCTGTCTTTAGTTAGAGAAAAACTTAGGCACACTCCAGGCCTAAAGAAGAGATTATGCCAGAAAGCTCAGTGAAAAGGAAAAATACATTTAGGCATGAAAAGCCTTGTTGAGAAATGAGCCCAAATATAGAAATGCTTTCTCTCTTTTGGACTCTGCCCTTCTTCCCTTATGGCTCACCAATTCCTCAGACATTGGCTTCTGAATGCATGGGAGGATCCAATGTTTTTATTAATGTTATTTAGTCATGTGGCATAATTATTGATCCTGGCATGAAGCTGACTCTCAATATTGTGTTGTAAAAATAAATGAAGAATGAGTGAGCAAAAGACCAAAGGAAATCTAAAAACAATAAATGCGGGAGAGGGTGTGGAGAAAAGGGAACACTCTTGCACTGCTGGTGGGAATGTGAATTGGTACAGCCACTATGGAGAACAGTATGGAGGCTCCTTAAAAAACTACAAATAGAACTACCATATGACCCAGCAATCCCACTACTGGGCATATACCCTGAGAAAGCCATAATTCAAAAAGAGTCATGTACCACAATGGTCATTGCAGCACTATTTACAATAGCCCAGAGATGAAAACAACCTAAGTGTCCATCATCGGATGATGGATAAAGAAGCTGTCTCACATATATACAATGGAATATTACTCAGCCATAAAAAGAAATGAAATTGAGCTATTTGTAATGAGGTGGGTGGACCTAGAGTCTGTCATACAGAGTGAAGTAAGTCAGAAAGAGAAAAACAAATACCATATGCTAACACATATAGATGGAATTTAAGGGGAAAACTGTCATGAAGAACCTAGGGGTAAGACAGGAATAAAGATACAGACCTACTAGAGAATGGACTTGAGGAAATGGGGAGGGGGAAGGGTAAGTTGTGACAAAGCGAGAGAGTGGCATGGACATATATACACTACCAAACGTAAAATAGATAGCTAGTGGGAAGCGGCCGCATAGCACAGGGAGATCAGCTCGGTGCTTTGTGACCACCTAGAGGGGTGGGATAGGGAGTGTGGGAGGGAGGGAGACGCAAGAGGGAAGAGATATGGGAACATATGTATATGTATAACTGATTCACTTTGTTATAAAACAGAAACTAACACACCATTGTAAAGCAATTATACTCCAATAAAGATGTAAAAAAATATTTTTTAATGGATTAAAATATGAGAAATTTTATCATTAAAAAAGCGAAGTAAACATTGTATAGTTGATTAAAAATGAGTAGTAATGCCAAAAAAATAATAATAAATAAAATGTCTCAGAACCTTTTTTAAGATTCCATACATATGTGTTAGCATACAGGGGCAGGACAGGAATAAAGATGCAGACCTAGAGAATGGACTTGACATGGGGAAGGGGAAGGGTAAGCTAGGATGAAATGAGAGAGTGGCATGGACATAATATACACTACCAAATGTAAAACAGATAGCTAGTGGGAAGCAGCCACATAGCACAGGGAGATCAGCTCGGTGCTTTGTGACCACCTAGAGGGGTGGGATAGGGAGGGTGGAAGAGAGACGTAAGAGGGAGGAGATATGGGGATATATGTATATGTATAGCTGATTCACTTTGTTATACAGCAGAAACTAACACAACATTGTAAAGCAATTATACTCCAATAAAGATGTTAAAATAAATAAATAATTAGTTAAGTAAGTAAGTAAATAAAAGACCAAAGGAAACACAGGTGACTATCCCGGGGGCAATCTGAGCCACCACTAAATCTATAGGTTTCTTAGGGACAAGGGTTGTGAATTTCAATGACCTTTGTGGCAACCATGTTCTTTATGGGCACATGATCGGTGCCCTGCTGGACACCTGTGGGACTCAGCGAATATTCAGTGAACACTTCAATGTCTTGGTTTGTGTCCTTCCTGGGTTGATAGTTTCTACAGTGAAACAGCACTAAGGGAAAGCCAGTACACTCTTTGTGTGCCAGTAGATAATGATGTAAGCATGAAATTGAGTCTCAGCCAGTCCCCTGACTCTCTAGGCTGCCTTTAACTTTGTTTCTGATTTGTGCAATTTGCATACCTCTCCCTGAAAATTCAGGTCTTTCCAAAATATGTGCCTGGATCATTAAAACTGCAAGATTTATTCTAATCTTTCCTCATTCAGTTCCTCTGAACCTCCCTCTTCTCTGTCTTGACTGCAATTCCCATTTAAGTCAGTTCAAGGGAGCCAGTACCAGGCACTGCCTCTGTATCTGACATTGAGCTGGGCATTGAGGGCAGTACAGGGGAACATGAAGACTCAATCTCTGCTCTTCAGAATTTTGTAAACTAGTTTGGGGATGAATGACACAAAGTTAACAACTGGAGAACAGTTAGCAGGCACCATGATAAAAAGCTAAATTGTATTTTAGAGTTCAGAGAAAGGACAAATTGTAACAAAGTGGAGTGAAATCTTACTTTTATTTAGCTTTCTATCCTTTAGAAAGCTTCTCCTGGTGGCTCCAATGGATGCAAATATTAGTGTTTGCCTCATGCACTAAGATTTTTAACTATAATGACATTTTGTCACACAACATAAATTCTCAGTCCCCATGGAAACTGTAATATAAGGATGTGTGTTGGGGTGAAAGGAGCTTAATTTCAATCAGTGCCAAGAAAAAGAGGAAGAATGACATTCTATACACTTTGAATGTCCTTCCACATGTCTCTTTTTTAAAGAAAAAAAATTCATACCCTTTCTCTAAGGATATATATATATGTATCTCACTGGATCATAAGCCCTTTGAGTGCAGGAACAATCATTTCTTATTAATATTTCTTCCAAATTCTCTTGCTCAAGGATCTGAAGAGGCATTCAATAGTGTTGGTTGAATTATCTATATATCCAGAAACACTGAGCAACTATCTTAGTGATTATCAAAGAAGACAATTCCTCAAATCCCTCAAATCTCCTTCCTGACTCTGTCCTTTTCCTTTGTATTGACCTCACTAAAATTCCCTCAATTTGTCCAGATATCTTCATAACTTGGAGATTCATTCATTTATAAAAGCCCTGCCTCCTTCCCAGTGTCCTTCCATTAGAGGCAATAGTTCTGGGACTAATGATCTATGAAATACCTAATATTCAATTATTGATGTATTTCAGATTCTTCATGATACAACATGGTACCTGCAAGCAAGGAACACTCATAGATACCCAGATATTGTGCATGGCCTACATCCTGCACTGTCTTGCCTTAACAATTGTCTTACTCCATTTCTCAACTTTTCCTCATCTTGGCTACTTCTTATTCCTTCTCTTATGACTTTGTATTCCACATTCTAGGAGGTAGAGTAGATATTCAGAGTGTTGGAGAGGGCAGGGTCTGAAGTCTGTCTGCTTGGCTTTACATCTTGATTCTGCCATATAACCAAGGGCAAGCTTGTCTGTTCATATGTCACATATGTCTGTTCATATGAGTAGTAGGTGAGATCTGGTATATGTTATTTTGCCCCTCATATGACCTCTGGCTCCTGTGATTCCTATTCATACGTGTCCTGTGGGTCTGCTCACCTCAAGCAGGCCTGTTTGATCCCACCCTGCCCTTGGACACTTCCATAGTACAACTGACATTCCCCCCAGGTTTTTCTTGTCCTCTCCAGCTAGGTAAAGTGGGAAAGTTTGTGTCCAAGTTCACAAAGGGACCTTGAGGAGTGTTTCAGATATTTAGTGACTATACACACATACACGCAAACATGCTCACAAGATAATTGTCATTATAACTTCTAGGTGTGGCACTTTCATCCTTTCTTTCCCCTAATAATAAAAAGATCTTTGTAACTAACTATGGAAATGGTGTAATTTCCAACCTAAAGAAACGTTAGAAATGTTTCAGCAAAAGCTGAAAAAACAGATATATTTTTTCCTTTAGTTCTCTTTACTTTCTGGATAATACTTGTCTTTCAATTCCCATGCCTAGATTTGATGCCAGTCAAAATTGTGGCCGGTCCCAGATTCTTCCCATGACCTGAATCCTGGTAATAGGATTCATCATCATCTCTTTCCAGCTTTTTAGCACTTGATAAAGTAATTCTTAGAGTGACCACTGAATAAGTGACCAGATACCATTTTGAGTTGTGACTTCACAGTCTGGAGAAATTATGAAATAATCACAAAGAAAGACATGTTGGCAAGTTTCAGGGATTAGGAACTATAAATATAAGGGACCCTCCAGAACTTCAGTCTCTGGGTTCTTTGCGTGGCTCAAGTCCGGGAACTGGGGCTAGACCTTCAAAAATCATTTGGGAAAACTAAGAAGAGAGGGGAATTCGGTGAGATTCTGACAGTCTTCCAAATTGGAATCTAACTTTGCTGATGCATGTGGTATTCCAGGTAGAGCAATTGTCCTTTTAGTTAAAAGTAATAAATATATTTTTGTTTAAAGGGCAGGTGGTTGGGTTTGCTATTTTTTTGCCTGTGGCCAGCCCATAATGTAAACCAATGTGGTCTGGATGGGAGAAAATAATAAAATACCACATGAGGTCCTATTCCCTTAGGAGCAGAGGCCCATGATATAGAAACTTAGGTGGTGGCTGTGAATGGTTACACACAGCTACTAAGTGGCAGAGCCAGGATTCAAATGCAGGGCCATAAGACTCCAGACACTGTCTGCTTACTACTATTCTACACTGTCTCATTTTGAAATTGATTCTAGAGCTGAGAGTGACCTCAATCAGCTTCCAATCCTACCACTTTATTTTAAAGAGAGGGAGAGATGGGCTAAGAAATGCCCATTTACTTGAATGAAAATCTCACCTTGTTAAATACCTACTCTATATCTGGGGGTTGGGGGTGGATCTAACAACCTTGATTAGAGGAGGCTTGAAAGTGGTCCCTCTGCATTGGTGGTAGGGTTTCCATATGTAATTTCTTATGTATTTTTCATGGATGCCTGATCTCTTCAAATGGATTTGATCCTGTGCATATGTATTGTGAACAACATTTTTTGAATGTGCTCTTCTCTTTTGCTTTTCAGTGTATATGACTTTCTCCCCAGTAAGCCCGAGAGCTACATCTATTACATGTTTCAGTAGGAATGAAAAGAAAGATAATATTCAGCTTCTGAATACTCCCAATTAGGGTTTTTCAAAACTTCAACAATACAGTAGTCTTTGTGCCCCAGTTTGTTGAGAGAAACTAATATACTAGATATCTTATCCTCACATTCCTTCATCTTGCCTTTTAATGTATTAAGAACCTGGACTGGTAGGCTCAATTATAAAGTTGTATAGAGATTTATAGGCATCGTGAATATACAGGAAGAACAAGGTAGAAATATTCATATCAGCTAGAGAGATTTGGGGACAGACAGAAGCAGCAGGTGACCAGCCATATGTCCCACTCTCCCTCCTTTAGAATGAAATAGCAGAATATTAGATGAGTAGGAGGGAATGCTGAAGGGTGAGAGATTTCTGCTCCCTTTACTACTTAGGATGGTGGAAGGTGACTTCCTCATAGGTCATCTCCTCCACTTGAAACTAGACATCACAGTATGGTTAAACAGAGGGAGAGCATGAATGCAGCCTTCTCAAAGCATCCTTTTTCCTCTGAAGCTTGCGTAGGACTAAAGGAATTTTCCACATGTCCCTGGGATCATATATGGAGGTTACTTGAGATTTTGTCTGGGGAGTTTGCCAGAAGGGATTCCTGGCATAAAGAAAAAGTGGTCCTGAAGTTGAGGACTGCATGGGAGTTCCAGCTGGCCCTCGATGGAGTCTGCAAAATCATCTGTAGTCAAGTCAGCAGGGAAGGTACCATACACTAAGCCAAAAGGAGAACAGACCATGAGTTTCACCAGTTGCAAACTTGACAGTGAATTTCACAGAACACTCAGGAATAAGACAAGTCTCATGTCAGTGGTCCAACCACTCTACAGTAGATATGAGCAAGAATCCAGAGGGTACCACATGCACCAAGGACCTGGTCTCCACCCCTCTCTTTTTACCGTGGTTACAGAAACCACAGACCCTTTAAAACCAAGATAACACCTTGGAGCAGAGTTGAATGAAGAAAGAGAAATCTGAAAGACTAAGAATTCTATCCCAAAGGGACTGATCATTTACTTAAAGATAAACTTTTTATCAGAGACCAACAAACTTTTTCCACAAAGAGATAGACACTAATTATTTTAGACTTTGAGAACAGTATGGACTCTATTGCAACTACTCAACTCTGCTCTTGTAGCCTGGAAACATCCATAAACAATATATAAATGGATGGACATAACTGTATTCCAATAAAACTTTATTTACACAAATAGTGGGATTACAGGTGCTAGTTTGTCAACTTTTGGTCAATATTATTAAATCAAGTTAAATTTTTGGATTCAACTGAAGATAATTTTCTCCTACTACCCAAAAGGGTAGGAACTTTGGAGAAAAATGAAATTAAATGTAGAATTAATTGGTATTTTCTTTGCACATGTCTGTGACATGTGAATAAAATTGTAATTCCTCTCACATTGAAAGGGGAGAGGCAGTCTTAGTGTAAAGAGGAATGATTTGTGTTTTCCCCTTCCCCAAAGCCTTGTGATCACTAGGAGTGTTGAGGGCTGTGAGATGGCAGCAAGTTAAGCTCAAAGTGGGTGATGAAATAGGGAGAGAAAGGGCAGCTGACCATGAAGGACAGAGAAGAGATTCTGCATCTCCTGGTCTTTTTGCCAGGAGCCCTGGAAATAAAGGAAAGGGAGGCCTGGCAAGGGAAAGCACTCTGAGTAACAGTCACAAATTATGATAATGGTAGTGATAAAAATAATAATTACCACTACAATTTCAGTCAGGATGGGCTATGTTACATTGCTGTAACAAACACCTCTGAAATCTCAATGGCTTAAAGAAAAATGTTTTGTATCTCACTAATTCTCCATGTCTGTTGAGGGTCAGCTAGGAGCTCTCCTCCATATTTTCCTTGAGCTCCTTCCAGGACTTGGCATTGATTGAGTCACTATCTGGAGCATCATCAGTGGTCCAGGAAAAGTGGTAAAGTACAAACTGGCCATTCCTGGAAGTGACACACCTCACTTCTCACATTTCATTGGCTAAAACTAGTCATATGACTAAGCCTGACTTCAGTGGGGCAAAAAAAAGTCTGATCATTCTCTAGGTAGGAAAAGTTATTACTAATGAAAAGTAATTTAATATCTCTCAACTACTACTATTACTGGGTGACAACATACTGAGCATTGTGCTAAGCACAGCCTAATTTTGTCCTTATTCAGAGACCCTGTAAGATATTATCAACATTTTACTGACGAAATGAGGATCTTTGGAATTAAGTAACTCATTTTGTCCAACCAATGGATGGTAAAGAGTTAAACCCAGGTAGGTCTGATTCCATAGCTTGTACTCCTAAGTACTACATTATACTACCCTGATCATTTACAGTATTAGATTAAGGATTGCAACCTCAAATGTGTTCATGGGCTAGGCAGTTACTACAAATTTATGAAGCAGTTTGGATATACTCCAACTTTGGATTGGGCTGCAGCAAACTGGAGAGCCCATGCTGTATCTAAAGGGGGCAGTTGTAATTCATTTTAAACTGTTGCTATGTAAAAATATGCTTATTATTGTCAGATCTCCAGATTCTTTATTTTATTGTTTTTTATAAATTTATTTATTTATTTTTGGCTGCATTGGGTCTTCTTTGTGGCACATGGGCTTTTCTCTAGTTCCGGCAAGGGGGGGCTACTCTTTGTCACGATGCATGGGCTTCTCATTTTGGTGGCTTCTCTTGTTGCAAAGCGCGGGCTTCAGTTGTGGCTCGTGAGCTCTAGACCACAGGCTCAGTAGTTGCTACGTGGCATGTGGAATCCTCCCGGACCAGGGCTTGAACCTGTGTTCCCTGCACTGGTAGGCAGATGCTTAACCACTGCACCACCAGGGAAATCTCCAGATTCTTTAAAAAGTCCTCAGAAATCTGGATTTTTATGTGTAATTTCCTGATTTCAAAATATTAAAGACAATCCAAAATTTTTAAAAATTACGGGCTAAATAAAATAAATCTGTGAGCTAAACATGCCCCATAGGCTAATAGTGTACACTCTTAACTAGGTTTTCTGGTGGAGTCTAATTGGTTCATTGGGGAAGCACAAAACTGAGGATAATGTACTCAGATTATTAGTTAGGTTAGGCCCAAGTCTATGCATGATCTCTGGTAAGCAGCAGAGCCAGTGCAGTGTGGAAAGGCTGAATACTGAATTCAACTGATTGTCCTCAAGATGAATAAATGTGTATATATGTTGGGGACATGACTGTGTACACATATTTGATTTTGAACTAATTCAAATGTTTAAATAGCTATGGAGCAATTTTTCATTTGTAAGCTGCTATTGTGTAATGTACTAATTCCCTCTTTCTCTGGCTGGTGTGGAGTTGTCATCATTCACTGGGGAGCCTTCCTAAGGAGGCGGATGTTCAGTGCCCTCCAGTTCAGTTCAGGCTGCACCACAGACTAAGCAGGCTCATGGTTTGACATGCGTTAATTACAACAGAACAAATGGAAAGGCCATTCCCAGTTTCAGGTAAAGCTGATCACATTGGCTTCTGGTGTAAACACTCAGGACTAGGCTTGGTAGAAAGTTGGCTGGATATGGCTTTTCCTGGAAAGGTGATAGCTGGAGTTTTTGAAGGAATTAGGAAAGAGGGTAACTGGTGACTTCTTACCTGGGGATCCAGGTATATGTTTCTTGAGGGAAGATCTGTCACTTTCATCAGATTCTCAGATAAGTCTTGCCACCTCCATTATTCTTACAATCAAGACTTTCAAGCTGAAAAATCATCAAGAAGGATATGGAAATACCACCCCCTGACCCCCACCAACCCAGACCATCTTCCTTAAAAAAGCATCTAAGGCAGGAGAGTTCACTGACCCCCAAACAACCTGTAGTTCCCTGATGCTTTTCTTTATCTAGAATTATCTTTCTGGCCATCTCTGTCTAGCCAATTCCCCTCCTTAAAAACAACAACAACAAAAACCCAAAAACTAATCTATAAAGCATTTCCTAATCCCCTTACAGGATGTTTTTAATCCCTCTGAGCTCTGAGAATATTTTCTTTGTAGTTTTATGATGACATTACTATTCTGCCTTTTATAATTGTGTGTGTGTTTGTGCATGCACACACACATGCATGTGTGCATATATATCATTTTGTAACAGAATAGTAAACTCCATGAGGGTAGCAGGGATATCTTATTCATCTGGAAATCACAGGTGGTTGCTAGTACATGTTGGATACTCAATTTAGAATCTGCCAACTTGAATTGAATTTTGCTTTCTGGTTGGATCCAAAAGTCAGTTGGTGTGGCTAATTAAATACTGTAGGTCCTTGGCCTACAAAAATGTGACTGGATGACTAATGACAGTGGATTGGGTGTTTGTGTACTCCTAGGGTTTCCTTGAAGAGCCATGGGAAGAAGGTGCACACCTCTGTGCCTAACCCTTTGCAAGTTCCTGGCTGCAAAGCCAAGAGATCGTGAAGGACATGATGCTCTTTCACTCTGGTGAACCCTTCTTGCTCTGTGCATCTGTAGGAGCCCTCACCTTGTTTCCTCACACTTAACCCCTTCTAACTTATAGACTCAGTCTTGCTCTTGCATCCTCCCTGCACTGCTACTTTGAGTTTAGTAATATTAGTGGATTAAATGAATGAAAATGAGTTCTTAGTGTGTGCTCTCCTCTTGTCCATGTCATGAAGTGACATAGGGTCTCCCTCACTGGGTGGGGGGAGAGCACTCATCACCTCTATCTTATAGTTGTTTCTACTCACCATATTGGCTCAGTTTCTATTCTGACTTGGTCCCTATTCTGATATTTCCTTTGATATAATAGAATGATCATGGACTTTGAAGTTAAACAAATGATTTTGAATTTCAATGTCACCACTTACTAGCTTCATAAACTTGGTTGCTGAAATCCTCATTTAATTCCTTATAAAACAATATATATATAATACCTATTTTTCAAGCTGGTCATAAAGATTAAATGAAATCATAATGTAAATGGCACAAAATAAGCACTCAGTGGGTGGTAGCTATTGTTGTTAAATCTCTACCCTGTAACCCATTCCCCTTTCAATACTGAAGCATGACCTGACCTGACCTGAGGTACTAGTTTAAATCTTGTTGTATGAAGCATCTTTCTTGGGGTTAATGTATTGCTGCATGACTTCCTAGTAGCAAACATGACCCATTACCCCTTCTGCTGTGCTCAAATTGGGTGAATCATGGGGTTTACTGGTACCTGAATTACTAACCAATCTCAGCATTCTTTCCCACTGAGTTCAAACTTTACTTCACAATCTTTAACACAGTGTTCCAGCAGCCACTACCAATCAATCAACATGTACATTTCTGACTCCCAAATCTCTGCCTTTAGACCATACCGTTTCCCTGAGCTCCAGACATGTATCCAGCCACGTATGTGACCTCTCCTCTTAGATTCAACATACCCCTTAAATGTAATGCTTCCAATAAAGAAGTCTTGATTTCCATCTTCAAAAAATCTTCACCACTCTTTC